>NC_057390.1:80101280-80401280 GCF_019320065.1 Cervus canadensis | reverse complement strand
TCCTGGATGCAAATATTACACAGTGGTTTAGGATAATTATGAGTACTTCTTTTAAGCTAAAATAATTCAAGATCATTTTCCCTTTACTTTGTAAGGTGGCTAATTGGATATAGAGAAAGAAAAGGTGATTTCAAGATATTCTTTCTTTCTATCCAGCCTGTGTGTGTGTGTTTTCTACCTTTTTTCTACCACCATCCTTACCAGATACATACTTTACAACTAAGAAATTCTAGTAAGCTAGAGTAATGAGAGGAAAATAAACTTGAAACAAATATTTACCATTCTTTATGCATGCATGAAGGAGTGGACGAAAGATCATTTTTAAGCATTTACTGCATGTCATGGACTCGTGTGATTGTGTCTCATGTTTACCTACTCTTAATAACAACACGGTTACATAGCATATGTGATGTGATACTGAGAAACTGAAATCCAAAGATAATAATATACTCTTGTGCCAAGAACAGGGTGTACAGTTATAGTCAGCAAAAAAGAACCAAAACAATACAAAAATAATAGTTATAAGGATTGAAAAAGGAAAGGAATCTGTCATTTATTCCCAGAAAATACTTTATTTCCAAATGACCCTTCAAAGGAATCTATAGATAATTATGAAATTAAAGAGAGGGTTAAACAAGTTTATCAGATATATGCTCACTATCAGGAAAAAGTACTGGGTTTCTGTTTACCAGCAATAGCTATAAAATTTGGTGTTCAAAAAGAATGATATTTTCAACAGCAAAAAATAAAATTCTCTTGAATACAAATAATAATGTGCACAATCCTTAGAGAGAAAATGATAAAATTGCATTTTATAGCTGTTAAAGATAACATTGTTAAGCAGAGAGATTTATTAAGGCTATGAATAGCAGAATCCATTATCATAAAAATGGTAACCTCAATAGAAGTTATAGAGATCAATTATAATTCCAGTAAACTCAAAACAGACTTTCTTTGTATGAATATGATTGAAAATTAACAAGCCAAATATTTTTCCCATGATAGCAAAGACTCAATATTTACCAATACCCTAATAAAGAAAAGTTATGAGTCTTACATACAGATATCAAAGTTTATAATAAAGATATACTAATTACTATGATTTTATGCAGTGATAGATAATTGAAGATGGTATAAGATGGAGACTATATTAATAAATATGGAGACTATATTAATAAATATGTTTACATTTTTGATAGATCTTGTATTAATATCAGTGGGAATAAAATGACCATTCAAAAGAGTAGAACAATCAGTCATATATATGTGAAAATTAAAATTAATTATTTTTTCATTCTATTTACCAAAATAAGCTTTAGTATATTTAAGAATTTAAATGTACAAAGAAAACTTAAAAAAAGAATATCAGACAATATACATAAGACATTAAACAACTTTTTAAGTAAAACTTAAATGGAAAAACTGTTAAAGGTAAAGCTTATAAATCTGACTATCTAAAAATAAAGAACATTTGTTTATCAAAATCCCCCATAAGGAGAGTGAAAACACAGAGCCACAAATGAAAAGAATGTATTTTTAATATGTAAATAAGACAACCAGAATATATAAAGAAGCTCTCTAAATCAATAGAAAAGTGGGAGAAATACATAAATGGGTATTTCATTGATAAAAAACCAGAATTATCCTGGTAAGCCTCACAAGGAATCACTGGAACACAATTGAAAACCAGCATGAGGCATCAGTGCACCATCCACATATCAGGAAATAGATAAATATATATGATACCAGATGATGCCAATTACTGGTGATGTAAAGCAATGAGAATATCGATATAATGGTAGTTGGAGTGTACTTGAATCAATAATTTTTGAATAACAGCTGGAATTATATAAAAATTACTTATTTCCCATCTATGACCCTAGAATATGTATTATAGGGTATATAACCAAAAGAAACCATTGCACGTGTATATCCAGAGGCATGGACCAGAAGGTTCAAAGGAGCATCATCCACAAAAGAAACAAGAGCCACAATGACAAAAGTCAGATTACCGTACACTTCCATGTGTGAATAGACAACTGATGAGAAGTTGCTACATAAACACTGGGAGCCCAGCCGGGCCCTCTGTGACCTGACCTAGGAGAGTGGAATGAGGGAGGGGAGGGAGGTTCAAGAGGGAGGTAATAGATGTATAAGTATGGATAATTTGTGTTGTTGTATGGCAGAAACCAACACAATATTGTAAAGCATTTTTCCCCATTAAAAATAATTTTAAAAAATCAGATTACCAAAATATAGATAAATAAATCATGGTATATTTGCAAAGTGGAATAGTACACAGCAGTGAAAATTAAATATAACTTTAAATATATACATATATAATTTAATATAAATTTATTACTTAAGTTTAATTCTATTTTTTGTATTTTATGATACTTGAGCTTTATATGAAACAATGTGGCTGAAGATTGCAAAATATTGAGGATAATTTCCATTAATTTTGGGTGACTTATTTATATGAAGGTCAAAATATTTAAAGCCAAAAATACTGCATAGAAATGTATTTATTTGTGATTAAACCCTAAGAAACAAAATTTTGTTTCCTAAGTTTGATAAAGGGTCTATGATCAGAGCAAACCTCACTGGAGTATTCAAAGTTTCTGTAATTTTGTATTTTTAAGCTTATTGGTGTATATATAGGTGTCTACTGTATTAATGTTATTAATTAAAATGTGGATACTAATTTATTTATTCTTGTCTACTTATTATGTTACATAATATAAAGGGGAATTAGTAACAAAGCCCTTTGGACAAATAACCTAGAAGTTAAGATTTTCAGAAGAAAGATTATAGGCACAAATATCTTATTGTATGATTTTATTTACACATGGCTTCCCTAGTGGATAGTAAAGAATCTGCCTGCAATGCAGGAGACCCAGGTTCAATCCATGAGTCGGCAAGATCCTCTGGAGAAGGGAATGGCTACCCATTCCAGTATTCTTGCCTGGAGAATTCCATGGACAGAGGAGCCTGGCCGGTTACAGTCCATAGGATCGCAAAGAGTCAGACACTTTTGAACAACTAACGCATTTACACACAGCCAGAAATAGGTAAAATTAGCTGTTAAGAAGATCCAGAGAACTATTAGTAAAATATTCAGTATAGAGTTTTTCTTTATGGAAGCAGGAGAATCATAATTCAGGGATGTGTTTTGTAGGTTTCCTAAGCTGGGTAGCAGTTTCCTAAGTCATCACTTTACATTAATTCTTTAAACTCCACATTCATATTACATATACTCCAATGTGTGCATTTGTAAGGTATATTTAAAAATATAATGGAATAAAATAATGGAGGGAAAGAAGGAAGGAAGAAAGGAAGGAAAGAAGGGAGGGTAGAAATCAGTTTTAGGTCTTTCTACTTTGCCAGTGCCCAGCTCTACTCCGAACTAGGAAACTGGACTTTGGACTCTGAATTTTTTAGTAAGTGATTACTGAATATCTAATTTGTGTTAGGCAAATCTATATGTTATCTTATTTAATTCTCACAAAAGAGGTGAGAGCTACTTCTTGCAGATGAAAACTGAGAATTAAGTCTTGCAAAATATCCCCAGGTACAGAGAAAGTTGCTTGGACCTATTTCAATTAACACCATTCATTTATTAAAGTCAAGACTGCATCAGGAAACTGATAGCATTATTACCATAATTCCCTTAAATGGCCCTTAAAACTGGAATTGCTGTTCTTATTACAAATGAGAAAAGGGATGGCCAAAGAGAATAAATAACTTGATTAAACTGAACTAGGCAATGGAAGAGAAAGGATTCACACCAAGTTCATTGTAATTCTAAAACCTATGTTCTTTCTCCTACAAATGGATCTCTTAAAAATTTAATTAATTTTCTTTCCATTACTTATAGTTTTCCCTCATATTTAAGCACCACACTTTACACTTTCATGTCATAAAGTCATACACATTAGTTCATTAAAGTTTTGCAACCTTTTAAATATAGTACTCTTGCCTGGAAAATCCCATGGATGGAGGAGCCTGGTAGGCTGCAGTCTATGACGTCTTGAAGAGTCAGACATAACTGAGAAACTTCACTTTCACTTTCACTTTCATGCATTGGAGAAGGAAATGGCAACCCACTCCAGTGTTCCTGCCTGGAGAATCCCAGGGACGGGGGAGCCTGGTGGGCTGCTGTCTATGGGGTCGCACAGAGTCGGACACGACTGAAGCGACTTAGCAATAGCAGCAAATATAGAAACTGGGGTTAACATATAGCCTAAAGATGCAGAACTGATAATAGAAACAATATAGCTTGACTTCCAGTCTGATACTTTTTCTGTAACAGAGCAATGATTTTCATCTCATAAGCAAGTATCTCAAAATAAAATACACTTTGAAGAGTATTTTTATAATGCAGTCTGTGCAGTTTTTAAAGCCTACCTTTACTTTTTCCTAAGTAAAACTAATTGTTACAGTCATGTTTTTCAAAGCACCTCTCAGCAAACTGTTTTCCATGCTATTTCACATCTGGCCCTTCTCCTCACAGATGTTCAGTAGTAAAAATAGCTGAAGAGAGTAAGTATAAGGGAATAGCAAGAATCCAAGATTGGAAATAAGCTCCCTCATTTATTTTAAGTCTATGGTATTCTATTTAACAATAGGCGTTCTAGAAAGATTGTTACCAAAGATCTGGATAGATTTTCCAAACTTTAAGAGCAGGGGTTGTCTGAAATTAGAATCTCAAGTGCACAGAATCGCAAGTGCGTTATAATAAGGAATAGCAGTGGAGTTTACAAGCTTATGGAAGGTGGCTATTACCTCAATGCCATTGTTCATTCACACGTGAAAGATTCTGCTTTAGGAGCCTATTGCTTCTATAACAAGTTGCCACAAACTTCTGCCTTTAAAGAATCTACCTGCAATGCAGGAGACCCCAGCTCAATTCCTGGGTTGGGAAGATCGGCTGGAGAAGGGAAAGGCTACCCACTCCAGTATTTTTGTGCTTCCCTTGTGATTCAGCTGCTGGTAAAGAATCCACCTGCAATGCGGGAGACCTGGGTTCGATGCCTGGGTTGGGAATGTCCCCTGGAGAAGGGAAAGGCTACCCACTCCAGTATTCTGGCCTGGAGAATTCTGTAGATTGTATAGTCCATGCGGTCACAGAGAGTCAGACATGACAGGGCAAATTTTACTTTTAAAAGCATGGATTTATCATTTTACAGCTGTGCAGGTCTCACTGCACTGAAGTCCTGGTGGGGCTGCATTCTCTTGTGGAGGTATTCAGTTCTGTTCCGTTCAGTCACTCAGTCATGTCCAACTCTTTGCAACCCCACGGACTGCAGCACGCCAGACCTCCCTGTCCATCACCAACTCCCAGAGTTTACCCAAACTCATGTCCATTGAGTTGGTGATGCCATCCAACCATCTCATCCTCTGTCATCCCCTTC
This sequence comes from Cervus canadensis, assembly GCF_019320065.1. Lineage (NCBI taxonomy): Eukaryota > Metazoa > Chordata > Mammalia > Artiodactyla > Cervidae > Cervus > Cervus canadensis. Next base: position 80,395,866 of record NC_057390.1, on the reverse strand, counting down.
TCCTCCCGTCTTCAATCTTTCCCAGCATCAGGGTCTTTTCAAATGAGTCAGTTCTTCGCATCAGGTGGCCAAAGTACTGGAGTTTCAGCTTCAGTGTCAGTCCTTCCAATGAATATTCAGGGCTGATTTTCTTTAGGATGGACTGTTTGGATCTCCTTGCAGTCCAAGGGACTCTCAAGTGTCTTCTCCTTAGAGGAGACTTTATTGCTTTATTTCTAGAGGCCTCAGGCATTCCTTGGCTCCTGGCTCTTTTTCTCCATTTTAAAGTCAGCAATTACAGACTGAGTTACTCTCACACAGCATCTCTCTGAACCCTTCTTCTGCATCCACTTCCATTGTTTTAGGATCCTTGTGACTACTTTTGGATAAACCAGAATAATCTCCTTAACATTAAGGTCAAGTCAATCAACAGCTTTAATTTCATCTGATTTCTTTTTTTTTTTTTTTCTTTGCTATGTAACACAATATATGCACAATATATCCACAATATATCCTGGGGATAAGGACGTGAAACTTTCCTGGGGGGGCGCTACTAGCTGCCTCCCACAAGTGCAAGCTGTCATTTATTTACATCATAAAAATGCTCGATCCAGTCAGTTAGGAAGGCCTGCTGCCTGGTAGCACGTGAAGAGTTTTACTGAGAAAGATGATTCTGAGCTGTTTTAATGTAAAGTTTTCTTTGTGCGCTGGAGGTGTAAACAGTGTTGGTTTCTTTCTTTACTCAGTTCTTTCCAACCCAACCTACATCAACTCTAATTGTTTATTCAGTTTTTGGAACAAGCCACATCATCTCTTAATTATAACTTTAATTTTCACTCACTGAATACCCTGGGACAATTGTTTTTACCTTCAATCAATGACATTAATTGAATACCCACTGTGTGTCAGACAAATATAAAAATAAAGAAAGATTCTATTCTCTAGGTAGCTTACATGCTATTGTGATTACAGGGGAGACAGGCAAAAAATCAATACAATAAATAATATCCTATATTAGAAGGCATGTATACTTAAGGCAAGGTATATGTTTACAAGTAATATGCACATTCAGAGGTGGGTATGGGGTGGACAGTTGAAATTTTAAACAGAGAGATGTGCATGACCTTTTCAAGACAGCAACATTTGAACACAATCTTTTTCCTGAAGAAACTGTCCATGTGGGTAGTTTGGAGGAGAGCTGTTTGTGACAAGAAAGAGACATGTGAAAACAAACACAATCTCAGTGCATCACTAGACCAGCTTTTGGTTGGGTTTCCGGTTTTACATTTAAATCATTTGGCCTTCTGTGGCTGATGATGAATCTGGAATTTGGAAAGTGGAAGAGACTTAGAGACGAGAGACTAGACTTAGAGACTCAAAGGAGAAAATTGATTCAGAGGTTTCAAGGAACCAGACACCTGAGACTAGGGGGAGAAAGAGTTACTGATTCAAAGGAAGACCATGGAGATGGCTCATCAGAGCAACCTCAAACCAAGATTAGTAATGCCCAGATTATGTCTGGGAGTCTGGACAGATTTCTAGAAACACCAGGAAGAATACAGACTCACTGAAACCCCACCTTTTCTTCAGTTTGTTTAATGAAAACACAACCACCATTACCTAGGATCTTCTCAACTCTCAGCAGCATCCTTTCTGATTTGTTTCAGATTTTTCCTGTTTTTTTTCTTTTTTTCTGAAACTTATTTCTGTTAGCATCTTTCAGAATCTTAGAAAATGTCAGTGGCCCCAAATTGCTCTCCATTTTAACCTACACTCCTTAATATTGTATTGAACTGCCTCCATGATCGAGCACCAGTCAACAACTTCACATTATCTTCACTAATATTTCTAAGCCATTGTTCTCCATTCTACCACAATTTGGGTTTTCAAATTACTTGTGGCTTTGCTCCTCCCATTTTTCCTATTGATCAAAGCACTTGGCTATTTCAAAGTTAAAATCTCTTGTCCAGTGGGGTCTTCTGGATGTAACTAATCATATCTTAGATAAAATTATCTTCAAATTCAGGATGTTTTTATCTCTATTATGACCACACTTTGCTTTTATAAATTCCTTCACAGCAGAGTCCATATTTCATTTTCTACCTTTCTAACATTTACTACAGGTATTAGAGAGTGGACAATGAGTTTTCTTTAACCTAAAGAAAATTATTTAAACTTTATTTAAAGGAATAAAAAATAGGTTCCAAAAAGAGGTAGAATATTGCCTTCATTCTAAATTTGAAATTGAAACTAATTTTAAAAAAGACATAGTTGTTTTGTTATAATTTGACAGATCCTTCAGTCAAGTTTTAAATTGTGTTTTAATGTAAATTAATTTACACATATTTTCCAAGAAAGCTAATGAAATTACATTAAATATGTTTATTGAGGCTTATGTTTTTGTAAATTCTTATTTAAATAATCTGATATTTATGCACTGCCATTTATAAATTCTTCTTTAACTTCTGAAATTGTTTTAAGTTTATGATTATCTTTTATGTCTTGGGATTTTATTTCTGTTACAAATTACAGGATATGTAGAAATTCAAAACAAAACTGTACTTGATTTCCAGGTTTTATTTCCTTTGGCTATATACTCAGAGTTGGGATTGTCTGAATATGGTAGCCTTATTGATAAGTTTTTGAGGAACTTTCATGCTATTTTCTATAATGTCTGTACCAATTTACCTTTCCACTAAAGGGGTACACACAATAGTCTAGATGTAGAAATAACCTAAGGGTCCATAAATGCATGAACAGATAAAGAAAATGTGGTGCATGCATACAGTGAAATATTATTCACTCTTAAAAAGAGACAGAGAAGGAAATTCTGCCATATGTAACAGCATGGATGAACCTGGAGGACATTACACTAAGTAAATTAAGTGGGGAGCTGAAAGACAAATGCTGCATTATCTCCTTTATATAGAATCTAAAATCCTCAAACTCATAGAGGAAACAGAGAGTAAGTAGAATGGTGGTTGCCAAGGAGGAGGTAATGAGGAAATGATGGTCAAAGGGTATGAAGCTTCAGTGAAGCAAGATGAATGAGTTCTGGTGATCCAATGTATAGTGTGGTGATAATAGTTAGCACCATTCTTTATACTTGAGATTTACAAAAAGCATAGTTCTTTAAAACTTCTACACACACACACCCAGTAACTACGTAGAATGATGGATAAGTTCTTCAGCTTGATTGTGGTAACCTTTCACAATGCATACCTATATCAAAACATTGAACTGTAAGCCTTAAATATAGTTTTTTTATGTCAGAGATATCTTAGTAAGTTTGCTGAAAAACCAGACATAAAATAGCATATCTATTTTTACACTAATGAAAGATGATGAATGAATGATAACTACCAGTTATGAAGAAATTAATGCATTTCAGACAATCTGCTCAATCCTTCATGTTCATTGTTAGCACTCTTCCACGTTTTGTGCAAATTTAGAGTTATTAATTTGTTTCTGACAGAATTGAAGATCAACAAATTAATATCACACTTAATATCACACAGATTCTAAAACAAGCTTCTATTCAGTAAAAGGCTGCGCAGCGCTCAACATTCAGAAAACAAAGATCATGGCATCTGGTCCCATCACTTCATGGCAAATAGGTGGGAAGACAGGGGAAACAGTGGCTGACTTTATTTTTGGGGGCTCCAAAATCACTGCAGATTGTGACTGCAGCCATGAAATTAAAAGATGCTTACTCACTGGAAGGAAAGTTATGACCAACCTAGACAGCATATTAAAAAGCAGAGACATTACTTTGCCAACAAAGTAGTCCATCTAGTCAAGCCTATGGTCTTTCCAGTAGTCATGTATGGATGTGAGAGTTGGACTGTAAAGAAAGCTGAGCATCCAAGAATTGATGCTTTTGAACTGTGGTGTTGGAAAAGACTCTTGAGAGTCCCTGGACTGCAAGGAGATCCAACCAGTCCATCCTAAAGGAGCTCAGTCCCGAATAATCATTGGAAGGACTGATGCTGAAGCTGAAGCTCCAGGACTTTGGCCACCTGATGAGAAGAGCTGACTCATTTGAAAAGACCCTGATGCTGGGAAAGATTGAGGGCAGGAGGAGAAGGGACAACAGAGGATGAGATGGTTGGCTGTCATCACCGCCTCAATGGACATAGGTTTGCGTAGGCTCCGGGAATTCGTGATGGACAGGGACACCTGGTGTGCTGTGGTTCATGGTGTTACAAAGAGTCAGAAATGACTGAGCGACTGAACTGAAGAGTGTGTTTGACAGTGTGGTGGACCAGTTACACATTTTTCTAGATTAATTGTGAGACTTCTTTAAATCCCAAAGATGCTATCATTATTTATGTACCATGAAATCTAGTATAAATAACAGAATTCTTTAAAGTAGTATTCATTTAATGCTTGATTTATTTTTAGATGAATTTATTTTAGATTTTTTGTTCATTTCATTGATACAGTATGTATAGAAGGTAGACTGGGAAAGTGCTTAAAAATTATGTATTCAAAGTTCTTGCTTGCAGATGAAAGCACAGAGACCTCATAAGCAGAAATGACCTGCCCAAGGTCAATAAACTGCCCTTCACTGGGTTGGGACCAAAGCCAATTGTCTTCCATCCATGACTCATGGCTCATTTCACCCCTCTAGTCCTGCCAGAAGTCAGTGACTTGTCTAAAACTAGCTTAATCACCAGCAGTGATAGTTATTGCCCTTAATCACTTAAGTGAGTGTGTTGCAAATTCATGCTGGTTTACAAACTTTCTGAAAGCAGGGATTCTCAAACAAGTTCTGTGCCTGCATCTATTTTTAGGGATTTGTGTTTCTTATCTCCCTTTAAAGAGATAATAAGAAACTGGTTTGAAATTTAGGATATTTATAGTCAGTAACTTCACTCTTCTACACATTAATTACTGATCTTATTTTCTCCTTGATATCTTCTTTACTGTGACACACAGGCATACTTGCATTACTTCATGGCAAATAGATGGGGAAAAAATGGAAGTAGTGGCAGATTTTACTTTCTTGGGCTCCAAAATCACTGTGGATGAGGAGTGCAGCCATTAAATTAAAAGCCACTTGCTCCTTGGAAGTAAAGGACTTAGATAGTGTAATAAAAAGCAGAGATACCATTTTGATGACAAACATACATATAGTCAAAGCTATGCTTTTTCTAGTAGTCATGTATGGATGTGAGAGTTGGACCATAAAGAAGCATGAGTGCCAAAGAATTGATGCTTTCAAATTGTGGTGCTGGAGAGAATTCTTGAGAGTCCCTTGGGCTGCAAGGAGATCAAACCTGTCAATCCTAAAGGAAATCAACCTTGAATATTCATTGGAATGACTGATGACAAAGATGAAGCTCCACTACTTTGGCCACCGATACAAAGAGCCAACTCATTGGAAAAAAGTCTGAAACTGGGAAAGATTGAGAGCAGGAGGAGAAGGCGGAGACAGAGAATGAGATGGTTGAATGGCAGCACAGACTCAATTGACATGAATTTGAGCAAACTCTGGGAGACAGTGAAGCACAGAGAAGCCTGCAATTCATGCAGTCACAAAGAGTTGGATGGACTTAGCGACTGAACAATAACAACAAGTGAACAACAACAAAGCTCAATAATTTTGTTGAGCTTTCCAGATACTGCATTATTTTTTATAACAAATTAAAGATTTGTGGCATCCCAGTGTCAAGCAAGTCTATTGGTGACATTTTTCAACATTTGTTTACTTCACATCTTTGTGCCACACTTTGATAATTTTTGCAATGTTTTAAACTTCTTCATTGTTATATTTGTCATGGCAATCTATGATGAGTGATCTTTGATGCTACTATTGCAATTATTTTGATGTCTCCACAAATTGCTCCCATATCAGATAGCAAACAATCAATAAATGTTGTCTGTGTTCTAACTGCTCCACCAACCGGCCATTCTGTCTCACCCTCTCAACAGTTCTTCCTATTCCCTGAGACACAGCAATATTGAAATCAGGCCAACTAACAACCCTATAGTAGACTCTAAGTGTTCAACTAAAAGGAAGAATTACATATCTCTTACTTTAAAAGATAGAAATGATTAAACTCAGGAAGGCAAATTGAAAGCTATGTTAAAGCTAGAACTCTTGCACCAAGAAGTTAGCCAAATTGTGAATGCAAAGGAAAAATTCTTGAAGGAAATGAAAAGTGCTACTTGAGTGAACACATAAATGATAAAAAAAAAAAAAAAAAAGCAAAACAGCCTTATTGCAGATATGGAGAAAGTCTTGGTGGTCTGCATAGAAGATCAAATCAAGCCCAACATTCTATTAAGCCTTATCCAGGGCAAGGCCTCAACTCTCTAACTAACAAACACACCACTTAATTAGTAATCTCACCAGTATTATATAAGCCATATGTCCAATAAATGGGCTTCCCAGGTGGCTCAGTGGTAAAGAATCCACCTGCCAATGCAAGACACACAGGAGACATGGGTTTGATCCCTGGGTTAGGGAGATCCCTGGGAGGAGGAAATAGAAATCAACAACACTATTCTTTCCAGGATAACCTCATGGACAGAGGACCCTGGTGGGCTATAGTCCCTGGGGTTGCAAAAGAGTTGGATATGACTGAGCACATGTGCAGGATGTGGAATAAACTTTGCCAAATTGTATCAGAGGCAGACTTTTGTTTCAAGATCGAAACTCAGTTTTCAGTGTTGACAATAAGTCACATATTTATGTAGACTGATGTAAATCCCAGTAATGCCCACTAAACTAGAGGAAGGAAGTGATGCTAATACAGAGGACCTTCATTAAGGGAAATAAAAACTTAAGTGCACATTTCATGCATATAGGATGTTTTTGCAAAAAAAAGCACAAGGGTGGTAATATTGTTAGGAAATTGAGGCTGGAAAATTTCAGGATTTGCCTAAAATACCAGAATATTCTTGCAAAGGCTCAAGTTTGGGTTTGATCCAAACCAGTTATTTCCATGATTTCATATTATCTGTTCCTCCAGTGCAGATGGTCAACAAGAATAAAATAAGATGGATATATTAGTATTTATGCAAATTTTACTTCCTTTAATTCATCTCCAGACATATCATTCCCACTTCAGCTTCTCCAGATTATATATATATATGTGTGTGTGTGTCTGTATGTGTGTGTGTGTATACACATACTCATTTCAAGAAAGCTATCTTTCATGAAAAAGGTTGTATGATGTCTAACAAAGCTCATTTCTATATTTATAATCTTTATCTATATACATATATGTCTATCTGAAAATCTGAAGAATTTAAATATTATATTTTCTGCATTAAAAAATAGCACATTACTCAAGTACTTAGCTACAAACAGAGACTAAAGAGTAGAAATCAAATTAATTTGTAAATTAAAATAAAAAATTATGTATGACCTCTGATTAAATGCTTGAATTTTAGCTATTGAACATGGAAAAGAATTAATGGAAAAAGGGTACCAAGGTCACAATAATCTCCCTTAAAATATAACCATAATAACTTGCATTCAGTTGTAGAGGCATAAAGTTGTACCTAACCACTTTTTACATATATTTACTTTATTAAGGTTGCACTACTTCTGAGCCTCTTAAACAAATGATCCATTATTGAGTGCAATGTTCGGAAAATGTCTTTGAAATGCATATATCATCACAAAATTGACAGCCTAATGCTGAGATAAGGAGGAAAAATGAGAGCCATAACATTCCAAGAGTGCTAGAACTCTATAGGAGGTTTTACGTGAGTAATTTCATCTAGCTGCAGTGATGGAAAAGATCTATGGATTGTTAAGTAGTAAATGCTTTTTTTTTAAATTGGGAAATTATTCTCAAGTATTATTAACACAGTTTTTACCTGTTATCTTCTACTTCTCCCTTCTTATCTGTGATTGAATCAGGGTGATTAAGGAATTGAACATGAAATGTTAATTTTTGAATCCTATTCTTAGAAATAGGTTAAACTTCACATGTGATGAACCTAAATGAAGAAATCATCCCTAAGGATCATTAAACTTCATTTGCCTTAATTTAATATTCATGGTCATGTTGTGGATGGGCAAATTTCTCCCCTGCCCTTCTTGAGTTCTTTGGGCTAATCTAATAATTAAACTGAAATAAAACAGATTAGTAGGGATAAAGCAAAACTATGTAATTCATGCTCACAGAGTTCTTATAGAAATGGGATCTAAAAAGTGGTCAAAGCAGGAAGTTTTTATATTTTTTAATATGAAAAATAAACAATAAATTTATGAGGAATTGATAGAACAAAGAAATGTAGGCTTGGGGTAGCAAGTTAGTAATGAAATACCATGCTTGTTTATATAGGCTTCTTGGTCTTTAATTCTTTATCATTTGTGATAAAGGTATTCTTCCACAAATCAGATGCAGAGAGGACATCTTTCAGATGCTTTCTGGGGGACAGAAGAAGTTCAGAGTTCCTTTTTCTCATCAGTTGTTTTCCAAACAACTTCAAAATAATCAACAGGCCACGGTGGTATATTGGGGACAGCCTACCCTTAGCCCCAGTACTCATCATAAAGGTCTATCACTTATATCCACTGAATAGAGTCACCAGAAAACCATGACATCCGGAGATTTCAGTGCTTCTTTCCCTGCCAAATACCCTTCCTGCAGGATACATCTCAATATTGAATTTCAGTTGTTTTGACACAAATTTAGGCTATATAATTGCCATTAACTCACAATAAGAACTCTTCTTTTAACCTGTAGGCATTATCAGCCTTCAATTGTGATCTTCTGGCTCTACATTTCACACTATTTTTGGTTTGTTTGAATGTTTATTTATGAAACTAATATTCATTTTGCATGTATCAATTTTTTTTTTAATCTTTCTGACCAAGGGAATGAAGTGTTAAGACTTTCATCCCCGTATATTTTAGTATATTTGATGTTGTTCAGTCGCTAAATCATGTTCAACTCTTTGCGACCTCATTGACTACAGCACACCAGGCTCCTCTATTTCCCAGAGTTTGCTCAAATTCATGTCCATTGAGTCAGTGATGCTCTCTATAAATATCTCTTCCTCTGCCATGTCCTTCTTCTTTTGCCTTCAATCTTTCCCAGCATCAGTCTTTTCCAATGAGTCGGCCCTTTGCATCAAGTGGCCAAAGTATTGGAGCTTCAGATTTAGCATCAGCACTTTCAGTGAATATTCAGGGTTGATTTTCTTTAGGATTGACCGGTCTGATCTCTTGCAGTCCCAGGGACTCTCAAGAGTCTTCTCCAGCACCACAGTTTGAAAGCATCAGTTCTTCAGCGAATATTTTAGTATTCCTGTCTCTTAATCATGCCAGATTTAAATGTAAGCTGAATATTCTCTTCAATATCACGATTCCCATTGCTTTTGGAATGTTAAAATTTATTATTAGAAGATCTATATGAATATGAAAAGAATATATTGGAGAAGGGAATGGCAACCCACTCCAGTATGCTTGCCTGGAAAATCCCATGGACAAAACAGCCTGGTGGGCTACAATTCCTGGGGTCACAAAAGAGTTGGACTTGACTTAGTGAGTAAACAACACGAATATGAAAAGAATATATACATGTGTATAACTGAGTCACTTTGCTGTACAGTAGAAATGAAGCACAACTTTGTAAATTGACTATGTACTTGAAAACAATTTTTTTTTAAACCAGAAATTCTATAATTGACCTTTACTGCTTTGTATTGGCATACTGATAGAAATAAGGTTTTATATAATCTCATCACCACAAAAAGGTTTTTTTTTTTTCAAAATCATGGATATTCCACCATATATGTATTATTTTGTCAAATAGAAAGCCAAAGGTATACAGAATGTAACCATCCAAAACAGACTTAAAAAAATACAAACCTCAGGGACACACAAATAAGTGTAAGCATTCTCTCACAAACTAAAAAAAAAAACCACATGGATTAATGAATGATATATATATTTTTAAAATACTCAAAGCACAGCATTCCAAATATTGAGAAATTCATTTATGAATTTTATCTATCTTAGATAATATATAATTTATTTAAAATATAACTGCTTCTTCATTCCAGGAAGATTAAAGAGATGAACACAATAAAATATTTGATTAAGAATGAGTAAAGGAAACAACATGAGGTCAAAAGAAAAAAGGGAGATGGTAGAGCTAAGTATATAAATTAAGTTAAAATTTAATATTACTACTGAACTCTGATTATCCTAATCAGAGTGATGCTGTGAAAAATGTAAAGAAATAAGTTGTGAGAGAGTCTTGTGGTAACCAAACCAGTTACAAAGGAGCGGCATATGGTGATTGAAGTGTCTAGAGGAAGAATGAGAGAAATGGAAGATAGACAGTAGAATACCTACAGAGTTTTGACTAGTGTCAATTTAAGAAAATATATCAGATGATACATTAAGATAATATCAAGTATTAAAGAAAGTGTTACTGAATGAAGACATAGATGTACAGATAGGCAATCTCACTGCTTTCCAAGAAAATGAAATTAACCACCACACAATATATATGTAAATATATTAACATATAGTGATACAGTCCATTGTACTTCATAGTAAGAAAAAAGTGTGCAAAATTTTCTACTCCAGGAAATGTTGCAGTTTATTTAAAAGGAGAACAATAACTGGCCTCTGAATTGCTCATAATTAATAAGACACTCTCAGAGAAAATAAATATCCAGAACATTGTGAAGGGAAAAAGATATGATACTTTAAATTTCTGTATTCCATTACATTTTAATGAGTAAAGATAAGAAAAAAGACATCATTAGATGTATCAGGTCTCAAGAGTTTTATTACACAAGTAGCTTTGCCGAGAAATTGACTTGAAAACATAATCCTATTAAACAATATACAAATGAAAGTCAAGAACACATGAATGTGGGAATAAAGACTTAAAGACTTATTATAAGATTTAAATCCACATAATTACAAAATTAAACTTAATCTGATGAGATGATTATGGTCTTGAAACAGAATGCTTATGATATACATAACAAAGAGTTTCCATAGTGTATAAATGATGATTGAAATAAAATAACTATAGACTACTATTTTTGGAGTGCTTCTAAGATTGCCAGGCAACAGTACCAGATGTTGAAAGAAAAAAATTAAAGGAAAGACATGACATCTTTGGCCTGGGGCTGGAAAATAAATCCCTCAGAGTGTGTTTAAACTGGGAAAAATAATATTTTCATGAAATCAAGTGTAGCTAAACTTAATATGATGGTCATATGTTCTTCTTAGATGTAGCGACTTCTGCTTAATATCTTAGATTTGTTAAATTAAAATTTTCTAGGCCTACAGAACAAGAATATACAATCTGCCAAGGTGATGTTATTCACACCAAAACTGGAACATTACTCTTAATAGATGGGAAAGTTAAGAGGTAACTGAAATGAAAAGTAAGAAATAACAAGGTAAGTGCCCTAAACACCCAGGATACAGTTCAGTTCAGTTCAGTCACTTAGTTGTGTCTTTGTGACCCCATGAATCACAGCACACCAGGCCTCCCTGTCCATCACCAAAACCCAGAGTCCACCCAAACCCATGTCCATTGAGTCAGTGATGCCATCAAACCATACCATCCTCTGTCATCCCCTTCTCTTCCTGCCTTCACTCTTTCCCAGCAGCAGGATCTTTTCAAATGAGTCAGTTCTTTGCATCAGGTGGCCAAAGGATTGGAGCTTCAGCTTCAACATCAGTCCTTCCAATGAACACCCAGGACTGATCTCCTTTAGGATGGACTGGTTGGATCTCCTTGCAGTCCAAGGGACTCTCAAGAGTTTTCTCCAACATCACAGTTCAAAAGCATCAATTCTTCAGCACTCAACTTTCTTTATAGTCCAACTCTCACATCCATACATGACCACTGGAAACACCATAGCCTTGACTAGATAGAACTTTGTTGACAGAGTAGTGTCTCTGCTTTTCAGTATGCTGTCTAGATTGGTTATAACTTTACTTCCAAGGAGTAAGCATCTTTTAATTTCATAGCTGCAATCACCATCTGCACGGATTTTGGAGCCCAGAAAAATAAAGTCAGCCACTGTTTCCCCATCCATTTGCCTTGAAGTGATGGGACCAGATGCCATGATCTTAGTTTTCTGAATGTTGAGCTTTAAGCCAACTTTTTCACTCTCCTCTTTCACTTTCATCAAGAGGCTTTTTAGTTCCTCTTCACTCTCTGCCATAAGGGTGGTGTCATCTGCATATCTGAGGTTATTGATATTTCTCCCAGCAATCTGGATTCCAGCTTGTGCTTCCTCCAGCCCAGCGTTTCTCATGATGTACTCTACATATAAGTTAAATAAGCAGGGTGACAATATACAGCTTTGATGTACTCCTTTTCCTATTTGGAACCAGCCTGTTGTTCCATGTCCAGTTCTAAGTGTTGCTTCCTGACCTGCATACAGGTTTCTCAAGAGGCAGGTCAGGTGGTCTGGTATTACCATCTCTTTCAGAATTTTCCGCAGTTTATTGTGATCCACACAGTCGAAGGCTTTGGTGTAGTCAATAAAGCAGAAATAGATGTTTTTCTGGAACTCTTTTGCTTTTTTGATGATCCAGCAGATATTGGCAGTTTGATCTCTGGTTCCTCTGCCTTTTCTAAAACCAGCTTGAACATCTGGAAGTTCACTTCACGTATTCCTGAAGGCTGGCTTGGAGAATTTTAAGCATTACTTTGCTAGCGTGTGAGATGAGTGAAATTGTGTGGTAGTTTGAGCATTCTTTGGCATTGCCTTTCTTTGGGATTGGAATGAAAATGGACCTTTTCCAGTCCTGTGGCCACTGCTGAGTTTTCCAAATTTGCTGGCATATTGAGTGCAGCACTTTGCCATCATCATTTAAACTAGAACTTGGGCTATGGGCAGAATTGTGTATTTTGTGAGAGGAGTAAGGACATATATTTCTTGACATGGAATTTAAGAAGTTAAACAAACTTAACAGGTCAGCCCTATCATGGGTACATGGTGAGAAGTGGCATGACACCTTTTCCTATTGCTGCAAATAATCTTTTATTTCCAGAATGATATTTACTTATCTCATTAGTAATATGAGCTAATGATAATATGTGAATATTTCAAGCATGTGTCTCGGTTTTATATTCCTTGATTTTCTCAGCATGAACCCAATCTCTTGGATTGATAACTATTTTTAATATTTAGAATTTTCTTTAGTTGCATAAAATCTAGCATTCTTTTAATAAAAGTTAAACATAAAATTAACTCTTGTTTTTGGCAATATTTTCCAGGTGGTTTAATTGATTCAATTCAAGAATATATGGCAAAAACTTCATTAAATACAAGACATAGAAGGGAAACTAAAAATAAGTAAGATCTAATCTGCCTAATTAGCTTTGGGTTGAACATGCACAATTTAGATATTTCTGAAACATTCCAGATATAATTTCTTTTCTAATAGTGGGCTATGAGACTTGGAATATTTAAATCTGTTTGAGAGATTGTCTAGCTTCCTAAAACAGTGTATTCTCACTTGCATGTTATCTTTGATGATTAACTGCTAATTAAATAAAAGATACCATAGGAAACATATGCTCTGACTTGTGTACTAAAATATAGTTCACTTTGACACAAAGAAACAAATAGCTCTCTCTGAAGCAAGAGTAAATCTATAAGCATGATTGCACATAGCCTTTTCAGAAATGAGAAATTCCACAGCTTTGTTTATTGACAATCCTCTAGAATTCTTCATAGATTGTATGAGGTAAGGACTGCAAATTCTGTAGAAAAGTGAAAGAGGCTGGAATAACAGATGAAGTTTCAGAAGCATGATGCTATTTTTCAAATTAGAGCTAGAGATACTAATGTTTTACAAACAATAAAGCAAATCCTTATTTTGCACATCACTTGTAACATCTATCAAATATCCAATAAAAATATTTTCACTTATTAACCAAACTCCTATTTTCAATGATAGGTGGCAAATAAATTGTAATATGAACATCAAAAATGATAAACATATAAATATTTGGCCCTTAAAAAGCAGTAAGTGTTGGTATTCTTTATGTTCTAGAGAGCTCAAGTGTTTGGGGATATTCACTTATAAACAAATAATTGAATCTAGCATCTCACTGTATGTAGTTGCTGCTTCCTATAAATCTTCTGAGGTGAGAATTTTCATTTTCTTTGTCCTCATTTGCTGTATTCCTGTATGATTCCTCTTTCCTCCAACACTCATGGCACTGTCATTTTAGCAAAACTTTTATTTGCATTCTGATTTTTAGTAATTAAAGAGAAAATGTTTCCTCTTTTACCTTCTCACTCCAACAAGAGTAGAAGATAGTTCCCAATGAATAAATAAAGTCTGATAATCAGAGTGATGATTAAATTTGTGGGTGAGTAGTCTTATATTAACAAATTTGGTTGATAAACATTTGATTCCAAATTGGAGAAAGTACACTCTAGAAATAAAAATCACTAGATTACATTTAAAAAGACTATAACAATTGACTCATATTATGTAAAAATATCTTTAGAAAGATAAGAAAATTAAGATGCATTTTTGATTTGCAGAAATATGGCATTAGTGCATTCTGTAGCCATGCTCTTCAGTCTTGTGCTAGGACATACCTACTGCTCACATTTGAAGGTTGCCTGGAGCTCCAACTACAGCCATGGAATATACAAAAGAAAAGAGACTGAACTGAGTGATAGTCATATAGCTCTGTGTTTTAGTTAATTAATAGAATTTAATATTGTCTATTATGAACTCTTTTTCTAGATATCTAAAATGTCATTGATGTTGACAATAACCGATGTTGAAGCTGAAACTCCAATACTTTGGCCACCTGATGCGAAGAGCTGACTCATTGGAAAAGACCCTGATGCTGGGAAAGATTGACGGCAGGAGGAAAAGAGGATGACAGAAGATGAGATGGTTGGATGGCATCACCGACTCAATGGACATGAGTTTGGGTAAACTCCGGGAGTTGGTGATGGACAGGGAGGCCTGGTGTGCTGTGGTTCATGGAGTAGCAAAGAGTTGGACATGACTGAGTGACTGAACTGAACTGAGATTGTCTATTCATTAATTATAAACTTGATTTTTTTTTACAAAGTTTTGCCATTTTGTCATAACTGTTTTCTTTACTAAATCACCATTATACAAAGACTACTATCCATACTTCTTAGTGAAATAAAAAGTGTTTTACATTATTTTTAGTGAATGCAATCAGAACTATTATGTTTCTTATTACTTCAATATATTTTAATTTATTCTAAAATATCTTGGTCACAGAATCAAAATCCTTTTACTTCTTAATCATATTGTAAGGGTTTTAGACTTGTGAAAATAACTTTGGCTTTACAAAAAAGGAATAGGCAAAATATTTTTTCATAACATGAAAAAATACACAAAAATCTAGTGCCTACTCATAGAAGATGAAAATTTCATTGAATTAAATAATTTTTCAAACTTCTGTCTTACTTGTATCCTCAAGCAACGTCCTCTTTTCTAGCATATAGAAGAGCCAGGCAGGTCACATGTACACATCACTTTGTTCCAGTCTGTGGTATCTGTTCTGTAACATTACTAAGATTTCTTTGCAGAATAAACACGATTTGTGCAAGCAGAGTGTCTGTGGTCTATTGGAATTAAAAGAAAAATCAAGTGCACTAAGACAAGATAGCATTTCAGATGCTCTCACAGGGAAAAGTACAGAATACTGTAGAGGATTTGAGGAGGGGGTCCCTGGGTACATACCTGAGACTCAGAGATTTTCTTTGAGAACTGATACCGGAGATGCATCCTGGATATTAGTGTATTAGTTTTCTACTGCTGCATAGCAAATCACCCCCAAGTTTACTACCCTAAAACCAGCCACATTTACCATCTCAATTTCTGTGGATCTTCTGGCTCAGAGTCTCTTACTTGCAAGATGATCAAGTCATCCCAGTTTGCCCAGGACCTTCCTGGTCTTAAAACCAGAAATCCCATATCCCAGGAAACCCTTGTTTCCAGGCAAACCAGGATGGATGGTCACCTCACTCACAAGGCTTTCATCAAGATGTTGATTGAGGGCAAAGCACCCTTTCAAATGGGGAAGGATCAACTGGGGCAGAATCTGCATCCAGACTCACTCAGTGGCTGTTGACAGGATTCAGCTCCTTCAGGGCTGTGAGTCTGAGGGCCTCTGTTCCCTCTGGCTGTTGGCCAGAACCTGCCCTGAGTCCTTTGGCCTCAGTTACCCTCTCTGTCAGAGCCATTGTGTGAGAAGAGAATGCCTGCAAGATGAAAGCACTGTCTTTGTTAGCCTAACCACGAAGAGTCATTCCATCATTTTTGCTGAATTCTGTGTGTTAAAATCATCTCACTAACCAGATCCAACTCAGCCACAGAGGAAGGAAATAATCAGGGGCAGAACTACTAAGAATGAAGGGTCACTGGGAGCCATGTCAAGTTTCCTACACAAAAGAGTAATTAGGAAAAAGAAGGACCCAGAATAAGAAGCATACAAAAATCACATGCATATAGATATTAATATTTTATAGAGTATGCAACTATGATAAAAAATTATCTAAATTTTTCAGTTAATAAAATTTTTTCAATCATTAAATACCAAAGAGATTTTATAGCTAATCTCCTTTTGTTCATGTTGGAGTGGAATGTGTGGTTTTCAGTGACCTCTTTTTTCTTTCTACTTTTAAAAGTTATTTTTGTTACAAAATTCTGGGGGGGGGGGTGGGGGAGAGAAACTGTACATCTGAAGTTTTAAAAGGGAAACTCTAAAAGTAAAGAATGGATGTCCTTCAAATGGTTACAATACTTATAATACCCACTGAGTTTTCTTGTCTTTGAGAAAACCATAGTTTCTCTTGCTTTCTGACATTTTCATTTTTTCAATATCTTTTTCAGCCTTCCAGACACTGCTTTTGCTTGTAATATTTCTTTCTCCCAGATCACCCTCTGCCCCTATAATGCTTGTTACTCCTTTAGATTCATCCCAGACATCACTTTCTCAATATTCTCCTAGCTAATACAATTTCCCCTATTAAACATCCTAATGTCTACATATTTCATTTTCTGGCATCATCACAGCTCTATTTTTACATTTATGATATGATTATTTAGTTTGTATTTATTTCTTGGAACATGAGTTTCACGTGGGAAACCACCATGTTTTTCCCAGTCTTAAGCTAATATCTGGCATAATGTAGATTATTTTAAACTATCTGATGATTGAATGAACAAATACATATCTGATAATTGACCTGATCTTTTTGCCAACGACTCTTTCTTTGAATTAAAAATATTTTTGTATTTGGCATATATATGGTGAGTAATTAGGTAGATAATAATTTTATACAGAACATAGTTGTTTATTTTCCTAAATTTAATATTTTTCACATCAGGTAAGACCTAGTCATCAAGATTTCTAGTCAAAATAAAAAGTTAACCTACTGAATAAATCATTTAAATACATTTTATTTGAACTATCTGTGTCTGTTAGTGACTCAGTCGTGTCCCACTCTTTGCAACCTCATGGACTGTAGCCCACCAGGCTCGTTTGTCCATGGAATTCTCCAGGCAAGAATACTGGAGTGGGTTGCCATTTCCTCCTCCAGGGGATCTTCCCCACCCAGGGATCGAATCCTGGTCTCCTGCATTGCAGGCAGATTCTTTACCATCTGAGCCACCGGGGAAGCCCCATAAAAATGCAATTATGATATGAATCCTTTCTTTCTGTTCATTTAGATAATGAAACAGTTTAATATATATTAATTTATTTTCTGTATTCCTGTTGAGATTATTTCGGCATAGAAAAATCTCCATTTTAAAAATGAGGGCAATGAAGCCCAGTGCAATTTAGTGGCTAACTCAAGGTCATACTGCTTCTGAAAACAATGCTTTTTTAAAAAGTATAGATACAATCGAACTCCTGTTTCACCAAGGTACTTAAGATGCCGTCCTTGTTCCCAATATGTTGTTGCTTAATTCTGTGTTTGGAGTCCAGGAGAGCATCTCCAGAGAGAGACGGGAGAGGCTGATGATCACTTTGACCACTCCTGCCTGATGGCAGAATTTATGCTGCAAAATGGATTTGCCACAAGAGGGCACAAGAACCTATCAAACGGATTTACTGTAGGTGGTTTTTTTTTGTTTTTTTTTCCCCTTCAAGTTGACTGAAAAAGAGAAAGAAAAGGGCAAGAGAAGAAGCAGAGAGTATTTTAAGCAATTAACTTTCAACTATTTCAAACTCCATCATTGCAAGCAAGCTGTTTAGAAATGCAAAGTACTTCTATTCATTAGAGTAGGCAAACATAAACACTGCACAGTTTTGAGATGTTCAGGAAAATTTGTTGCAAATACTTTTATTAGTAAATATTTTATAGGCTTTGGCATTCAGAAAATGTTTTCATGTGGCTACTATGAAAAGAAATCTTTTGGCTTAGAATCGCAACTCCGATATTCTTTCCTTTTCTTTTGTCCTACATGCTCTTCAATGTAAAGATCAGTTTTCATCCATTTTAGGAATTATTCCTTGATAGTATCAGCCCCAAGAATTATATTCTTCTTCCACATGAACATTAATAATTTCATTACCCATTTGTTCATCTCACCCATATAGTAAGTGCTTCATAATCTGAGCTGAAGGAATTCAGATACTAGAGGATGTTAAAGAAAGGGAATCTTTAAAAAAAAAAAAAAGTGCCTTTTAGCAGTAATTATTCTATTACAGATTTTGAATCACAGAGGTTTAAGTAATTTCCTCCAAATCATACCAAGAAGACCAATTTGACTCCAAAACCAGATTAAGACTGATCTGACTCCAAAGTGTTTCAAAAAGAACATATACTTTTAATCTCTGCACAGTGCTTTCAGGACTTCCTTGATGGATCAGTTGGTAAAGAGTCTGCCTGCAATGCAGGAGACCCGGGTTTGATACCTGGGTCCATAAGATCCCCAGGAGAATGGAATGGCAACCCACTCCAATATTCTTGCCTGGAGAATTCATGGACAGAGGAACCTGGCCGGCTACAGTCCATGGGGTCACAAAGAGCTGGACATGACTGAGAGACTAACACTTCAGGCCTTTCAGAATCATAGTAGATTCTCAAGTCATATGTATTAATAATAAATGAAGCTAAAGTTTGTTGATAAAAACTCATTTTCATAAATATTTGATTTACTTATCCCTAAATAAAATCTCACTTGTAATTAGGGACAAAATTATCTTTTACTCTTTGTGCAAGAGGTAAACATGTATAGGATTTTCAGTAAACATAAAACTGGCAAATTCATTCATATAAATGAAAATCATTAATTGAAATTCAAATTGTTTTTGGTTACTTTCTTTGTGTGATGATGCTATGAGATCAAATGAGAATCAATTATATCAGCCTGGTGATTAAGATTTCTCAGAGGATCATGGTTAGAACTATTTTGAAGGCTCTGGAAGAAACCTATTGAAAAGGGGAGTAGATAATTCCAAGAAGAATGCCTTGTATGAGAAATGGCCTGCAGACAAGGATTTAAAATGAACAATGCCATATTAGGACAATTTGCAGTAACTAAGTTAAATTGCAAAATGAAAAAGTACTTGAAAAGAAAAAAAAAAGAATATACATTAAAAATTTTGAATCTAAATTATATTAGATAAAAAAATAAATTAAAAATCTACTTCAGCTGACTTAAGAAAAAATATGTAAGTAAAATACAAATGTGTACATATAAAGCATATTACTATATACCTATAACCAAGCTGTTCATATATATGTGTTCATTGTATTTTAGAATGAAATTAAAATAGAAAAAGTATTTGAGTAGTTAATGATTGCTGAATTTAGAAAGTAAATATTGTTAATGACAGAATCAAAATTGAGTTTTGTATATGGCTAAATATGCTTACTGGTTCTAATCTTTTGTGGAATATTTAGTTTTTTTTTAGCATATAGGACAATGGCATATATGAACAGAGAGGTAATTTTGCTTTTTTATTTTTCTTTCTTACTTGGAATTTTTTGTTTGCTTCTTTTTCTGGTCTGGTTGCTCTGGCTAGGACTTCCAATATCACACTGAATACAAGTGATAGGTGTGGGCATACCTGTTGCCTTGTTACTGATCTTAGAAAAAAGTCTCACAGCTTTTCACCACTGAGTATGATCTTTGCTGTGGACTTTTCATGTATTATTTTATTATGACTTTATTACATAAAACTTATTTTCACTTGTACTTTACTGAGGTGATTTTCTTCTAATCTTAGTATATTCGGTGTTTTTACTTTTTATCATAAAACTGTCTTTAATTGTGCCAAATGCTTTTTGTGCATTGATTGAAATGTGATCATGTGGTTTTTGTTTTTCATAATTTTAAAGTGGTGTATTACATTGACTTTCAAATGTATTCCAGGAATATATCTCACTTGGTTATAATGGTATCTTTGTACTGTGTTGTTGAATTCAGTTTTTTTGTATTTTGTTAAGGATTTCTGTCTTAATATCATTGCAGATATTAATCTGTAGTTTTCCTTTCTTGTAGTAAGGTCATCTTATTTTTGTATTGGAATGATCTTGACCTTCTAGAATAGCTTATAAGTATTCTCTTCTCTTCAAACCTTTGGAAGAGATTGAGAAAGATTGGTATCATTCTTCATTAAATGTTTAGTAGCATTTTCCAATGAAACTATCTATTCCTTGGCTTTTCTTAGCAAAAAATATTTTTATTGATTCAATCTCATTATATGTCTGTCCAGATTTTTTTATAGATATGTCCAAATTTTCAAAAATTTCTTCATGGTTTAGTACTGACTTGATGTATGTTTTCTATAAGTTTATCCATTTATTCTATATTGCTCTTTCTTTGTATAACGTTTCTCCTGAGAAATCAAGTGATGGTTTTTGAGGGCTCCATTGAACATGACAAATCTTCTTCCTCTTCAAATTTTCAAGATTCTCTTTTGTCTTTGATTTTTGATGGTTTCATGATAATGTGTCTCTGTATGGGTATTTATGGGTTCAACCTAGTTGGAATGTTTTCAGTTTCTTAAATTTGAATGTCCATTCACTCCCTCAGATTTAAGAAGCTTCAGCCTATAATTTCTTTAAATAAGCTCTTTGTCCTCTTCCAGTCTTTAAGGACTAGCTGTATAGAGGGGGAGATTTTCCCCAATCAGTTCACCTATAGATCACCAATCAGACCTCCTTATGGGAAAGTGTCTTTCTGGGCTTAAGCATACAGTTTTCCAGTTGGAGAGGTTTGCCAGTTTCTTTTTCAGAAGCATGTACAGTCAACTGTCATTCCTCAGTACAAGCAGAGGATTGGTTCCAGGATCTCCCAAGGATACCAACATTAGCAGAAGTAGTCTGCCCTTTGTATCTGCTGTTTTGATTCCATGGATTCACCAGTCATGGTACTGCATGTGTTTGTTGAAAAAAACCCACGTACAAGTGGACTTGTGCTGCTCAAACTCGAGTTGTTCGAGGGGCAACTTAGGTTTCTTGCTCCCGATGACGTCTGTGGTCCAGAAGATTCTCTTATGAGAGTTGGATCATAAAGAAGGCTAAGAGCCAAAGGACTGATGCTTTCAAACTATGCTGCTAGAGAAGACTTTTGAGAATGCCTTGGACAGCAAAGAGATCAAATCAGTAGATGCTGAAGGAAATGAACCCTGAATATTCATTGGAAGGACTGATGCTGAAACTAAAGCTCCAACACTCTGGCTACCTGATGAAAACAGCCTACTCATTGGAAAAGACCCTGATGCTGGGAAAGGTTGAAGGCAGGAGAAGTGGATGACAGAGGATGAGGTGGTTGGATGACATTACTGATTCAATGGACATGAGTTTGAGTAAACTCTGAGAGATGGTGATCGACAGGGAAGCCTGGCATGCTGCAGTCCATGGGGTCACACAAAGTCAGGCACAACTGAGTGACTGAACATCAATAACAACAACAAGATTCTCTGGTGCTGCCAACAAGCCTCTGAGCTCTTTTTTGATCTCTATGCTCCCTAGCCATGCAAGGAATGCAGATACCCAGTCAGCAGTTCAAACAAGGGACACACACAGACTGAAAGTGAAGGGGTGGAAAAAAATATTTCACGCAAACGGAGACCAAAAGAAAGCAGGAGTCACGATACTCATATCAGATAAAATAGACTTTAAAATAAAGGCTGTGAAAAGAGACAAAGAAGGACACTACATAATGATCAATCCAAGAAGAAGATATAACAATTATAAATATATATGGACCCAACATAGGAGCACCGCAATATGTAAGGCAAATGCTAACGAGTACGAAAAGGGAAATTAACAATAACACAATAATAGTGGGAGACTTTAATATCCCACTCACACCTATGGATAGATCAACTAAACAGAAAATTAACAAGGAAACACAAACTTTAAATGACATGATGGACCAGCAAGACCTAATTGATAGGACATTTCACCCCAAAACAAATCAGCTAAGACAGAGGTTAATCACTCAGGTAGTATATCCCAAAGTCAGAATGTTGGACCTACATTTCACTTTCTTTTTTCTTTTCAAGAAGGAAGCTTCTATTTTGGGTTCCACTCCCAGTGGTGAACTGTGCCAACCTAGAAAAGGGGCTGATGTGGCTGAAAAGAAAAATTTTATTACTAGTTACAAGGTAGTTGTTTTTTACTTTGAGCTTACTTTCAGTTCAGTCGCTCAGTCGTGTCCAACTCTTTGTGACCCCATGAATCGCAGCACACCAGGCCTCCCTGTCCATAACCAACTCCCTGAGTCCACTCAAACCCATATCCATCGAGTCGGTGATGCCATCCAACCATCTCATCCTCTGTCATCCCCTTCTCCTCCTGCCCTCAGTCTTTCCCAGCATCAGGGTCTTTTCAAATGAGTCAGCTCTTCCCATCAGGTGGCCAAAATACTGGAGTTTCAGCTTCAGTATCAGTCCTTCCAATGAACACCCCGGACTGATCTCCTTTAGGATGGACTGTTTGGATCTCCTGGCAGTCCAAGGGACTCTCAAGAGTCTTCTCCAACACCACAGTTCAAAAGCATTAATTCTTTGGCGCTCAGCTTTCTTTACAGTCCAACTTTCACATCCATACATGACCACTGGAAAAACCATAGCCTTGACTAGACGGACCTTTGTTGACAAAGTAATGTCTCTGCTTTTTAATATGCTGTCTAGGTTGGCCATAACTTTGCTTCCAAGAAGTAAGCGTCTTTTAATTTCATGGCTACAATCACCATCTGCAGGGATTTTGGCACCCAGAAAAATAAAGTCAGCCACTGTTTCCACTGTTTCCCAATCTATTTGCCATGAAGTGATAGAACCAGAAGCCATGATCTTAGTTTTCAGAATGTTGAGCTTTAAGCCAGCCTTTTCACTCCCCTCTTTTATTTCATTAAGAGGTTCTTTAGTTCTTCTTCAATTTCTGCCATAAGGGTGGTATCATCTTCATATCTGAGGTTATTGATATTTCTCCAAGCAATCTGGATTCCAGTTTGTGCTTCATCCATCCCAGTGTTTCTCATGATGTACTCTGCATATAAGTTGAATAAGCAGGGTAACAATATACAGCCTTGATGTACTCCTTTTCCTATTTGGAACCAGTCTGTTGTTCCACGTCCAGTTCTAAGTGTTGCTTCCTGAACTGCATACAGGTTTCTCAAGAGGCAGGTCAGGTGGGATGGTATTTCCATCTCTTTTAGAATTTTCCACAATTTATTGTGGTCCACACAGTCAAAGACTTTGGCATAGTCAATAAAGCAGAAATCGATGTTTTTCTGGAACTCTCTTGCTTTTTTGGTGATCCAAAAGATGTTGGCAATTTGATCCCTGGTTCCTCTGCCTTTTCTAAAACCAGCTTGAACATCTGAAAGTTCACGGTTCACACATTGCTGAAGCCTGGCTTGGAGAATTTTTAGTAAAGTAATTACTAGCGTGTGAGATGAGTGCAATTATACAGTAGTTTGATCATTCTTTGGCATTGCCTTTCTTTGGGATTGAACTGAAAACTGACCTTTTGCAGTCCCATGGCCACTGCTGAGTTTTCCAAATTTGCTGGCATATTGAGTGTAGCACTATCACAGCATCATCTTTCAGGATTTGAAATAGCTCAACTGGAATTCCATCACATCCACTAGCTTTGTTCATAGTGAGGCTCCCTAAAGCCCACTTGACTTCACATTCCAGGATGTCTGACTCTAGGTCAGTGACCACACTATCATGATTAACTGGGTCGTGAAGATCTTTTTTGTACAGTTCTTCTGTGTATTCTTGCCACATGTTCTTAATATATTCTGCTTCTGTTAGGTCCATGCTATTTCTGTCCTTTATTGAGCCCATCTTTGCATGAAATATTCTCTTGGTATCTCTAATTTTCTTGAAGAGATCTCTAGTCTTTCCCATTCTATTGTTTTCCTCTATTTCTTTGCACTGTCACTGAGGAAGGCTTTCTTATCTCTCCTTGCTATTCTTTGAAACTCTGCATTCAAATGGGTATATCTTTCTTTTTCTCCTTTGCTTTTCACTTCTCTTCTATTCACAGCTATTTGTAAGGCCTCCTCAGACAGCCATTTTGGCTTTTTGCATTTCTTTTTCTTGGAAATGGTCTTTATTAAACTTTACTTATATCAAAATGCTAATTTTAAACCTTCCCAACATGTTGCTGGGGCTTCCCTTGTGGCTCAGCTGGTAAAGAATCTGCCTGCAATGTGGGAGACCTGGGTTTGACCCCTGTGTTGGGAAGATCCCCTGGAGAAGGGAAAGGCTACCCTGGAGAATTGGCCTGGAGAACTGGCCTGGAGAATTCCATGAACTGTATAGTCCACGGGCTTGCAAAAAGTCAGACATGACTGAGTGATTTTCAGTTCACTTCACTTCAGAGCAATATGAGTTATGATGTACTAGTAATGGCTGAATTACTTGTTTTAAGCTATTCATCTCACCAATAGGTGGAATCTCATTGAATCCCATGATGTAACTGTCAGTTATGATAAGGAGGTGGGCAATATTTTTTCCAGACTCAGAAAATTTGGGAGCAGTGTGAGAAATCAGGTCAGAGACTTATGAGAAAAAGATGAGCTGATTTTTAAAAGTCAGTCTTTGGGCTTCCTTCATGGCTCAGCTGGTAAAGAATCTGCAGGCAATGTGGTAGATCTGGGTTCAGTCCCTGGGTTGGGAAGATCCCCCAGAGAAGGGAAAGACTACCCACTCCAGTATCCTGGCCTGGAAACTCCATGGACTGTATAGTCCATGGGGTCGCAACGAGTCAGACATGACTGAGTGACTTTCACTTTAGCTTATAATCCCAAAGGAATACATTTTAGGGGAAAAACTGAGCCAAAAGTTGACCAGTCTCTCAAGCTATTGGTCTCTCTCCAATAATCTTGACCTCTGATGGGATAAAGACAAGGACTCCTAAACTAGTTGTCTAAAAAACAAACAAACAAGAAGCAAAAGAAGCCCAAAAGAGTGAATTCATGGGAATAACACAACACTATTCAAAGTTTCTAGTAATTTTTATAATGTTTTATGTGTGATATCTGACATTTAATTATAACAAGCTTTCACAGAAGGGAATAAAATATCAGAGTACTAAGAATTCTTTTAAAAAAAGAAATAGATCGACATTATATCTAGATACTGCTGTTATTAGACAAAGATTTTTATAGTAACTGAAAATTATATTTTAAGATAATTAAATGATGATATTCAAATATTCAAGGGAATTCATAATAATTTTTAGAGCAAGTGGATATTACCAAACTAAATAATACAGTGACTGAAACTAAAAACTCAAAGAATGAGTATAATAAGATATTAGACAGAGATGAACGTCAGATAAAAATAGATTAAAAAAAATCAGGATCCCAACAAAGGGAAGAAAATGTTATAAAATGATATACATTACACGGTAAAAAGGTTTAATACAAGCAATTTCACTTACATAAGGAGAAAAGTGTGTCAAAATAATGTGAATATTTTCATGATTCTCCATGCTTAGGACTTTCTGAGTTAAGAAAATTGACATGCATTGGCATGCTTTATAACAAATGAGAAAGTCTCCTTTCTCCAGAACTATTTGCTTCTCACATTCTAAGGGTGGTACGTCTAGAGTCACATGTCAACAATCAGTTTTTAGCCATGTGAATGAGTGACATGAAAACGACAGCCCTCTTTTCTCGGCTCACAGTTTCCCCACCTATTTTTCTTGCTGGTGGCATGTGTGTGGAAGGCAAGCACAACAGTGAAAAAGTTGACTGAGAGATATGGCCTAAAGAATTCAAGAGAAGACACTGTTGGAAGATGCAGTGTTCTAACTTTAGACTATAGAATTCTAAATAGTTAATTGAACATGACCAGGAAAAGAGATATCTTTCACATTTTTCCTACATAACCTTGTGAAGAATTACATTTGGGGTCATCATTAACAAAATTCAGTAATAACAACATTTAAATTGGAAGCCAGAGTCCACACAAGTAGCATAATGGATGACACAATGGATGACTCAGCATCATAAGTAATTATGCAACTTGCTTTAAATAAATGGAATTAGAAAACTGCACAGATAAGAAAATCTGCATTGTTTCAAAATAAGCATAATTTGAAAAATCATAGGATAGTAAGTAATAACAGCCTTGATCTCTTTTTCTTATAGACATGAAATTTGATAATAAAGTAACTTAAACAAAAGCATAAATCCCTCCTGTCTTCTCATTATTTTAAATACTAGCTAATAAGTAACTAAACCTCACATGGTCTCAAAAATTTTAATTATATAATTTAAATAGAATTGTTTATAAACACAAGAACCTTGCAAACATTATCACATATGATTTGTATACATCTGTGGTGACTCTGTAGGTTGGAGAATAAGTGTCCAGAACATCTTTCAAGGCTCCTGTACCATTTACAAAGTGATAAAAGTATTCATTTATACTCCTATGGGAACCACCCAAGGAAATACTAAACAAAAATATAGCTTAAAAAAATACAAGAAAGAAGCACAGACATATATTTTTCTTCCAGCTGTACTGAGATATAATTGACATATAAAGTTGTATAAATTCAAGGTGGATGATATAGTAATTTGATACATGTAGGTATCAGGAAATGATTTGTTGTTTTGTTTAGTCACTAAGTCATGTCTGACTATTTTGCAACCTGGAGGACTGTAGTCTGCCAGACTCCTCTGTCATGAGATTTTCCAGGCAAGAATACTGGAGTGGGTTGCCATTTCCTTTTCCAGAGGGTCTTCCTGACCCAGGGATCAAACCCACCTTTCCTATATTGGCAGGTGGGTTCCTTGCCACCTGAGCCACAAGGGAAGATCAGGGAATGATTACCATAGTAAATTTAGCTAATCCATTAATCTCCTCACAAGAACATAAACCTTAAATTGAAGGCCAAAAAGGAAGGAATAAAGACTATAGGAAAGGTGAAGTGAATTTCTTTTGTTTCCTAACCAAAGATAATCACAAGCTTAAATCTATATATAACAACAATTGCATTAACTGTGAATGAAATTACTCCATTAAAAGACATGCATTTGAAGCTCAATAAAAAGGGCAAAATCCAATCACAGATTCCTTGGAAAGGATGGGCCTTAAATGATTTCAGAGTATGCTACTCTGTTCTACCCATGTTCACTTTCCAGGCCTTCACACCCATTCAAAACTGCTAGGAAGATAGATCCACAGCTTCATCTTGCATCGGGATTTACTGTATCCTTGAATGAAGGGAGTGACCTCTTCCATGTTTATGCCAACTCTTTCCCAGAGATGTCCCTTGGCCTCCTTAACTTGGGCAACTTGAGTCATCCTGGCCCCAAAGCTCCTTGCAGGATCATTAAAGGTCTCGGTTGCCACCATGTTGTTAATTTCTCCCAGTGCAGTGGTAAAGAAGCCAGTTGCCAATTCAGGAGACACAAGAGACATGGGTTCAACCCTTGGGTCAGGAAGATCCTCTGGCAAAGGAAACAATAACCTACTCCAGTATTCTTGCCTGGATAACCCCATGTACAGAGGAGCCTGGCAGTCTATAGTCCACGGGGTAGCAAGGAGTTGGACACAGCTGAGCAACTGAGCATGTAGGCTTGTCAATCTGGTCTTGATCACTTCTTTATTGGCATACATTTTGAGTGTAAAGTCCCTGTAAGCCTGGATGTAACTACATCTCAGTCTGTCTCCAGGCTCCACACTAATAATAAGAAAGAAGAGTTGAGAGTAAAAGAAAAATCTCACATGGCAAATTATACAGCGTAGATGTTAACCCAAAGGAAGTTGAGTGAGCTACATTGAACAAAGACATCTTTGGGGCAAACCAGAGATTAAAAAAAAAGAGGTTTTATAATTATAGAAGTCAATCAAACAAGAGGATATAAATATCTAAAATATATATGATTTAAATACATTTAAATATTTAATTTAAATGTATTAATACTATTGATTTAAATTAATATTGATACATGCATATAAATTAAAAAAATGTATCCTGCAAATAGATAAAATGAAATTTGATAGAACTAAAGAGGAAAAAAATCTATAATTGTAGTGGAGGATTAAACAAAACTCTTTCAGTAAACTATAAAAAACAAGAATATAAAAAATTTGATCTGCACAACTAAAATGGATCTATTTGACACATTAATAGAACTTTATACCCAACAACTGAAAAGTACATATGTCTTTCAAGTTTAGATAAAACTAGGACCAAAAAATGATTATATAGAGACAGAGTGGGATTTGAAACAAATTTCAAAGGACTGGAATTATTCAAAGTAGTTGTTTAACTGTGCATTCTGTACAGTTTGGTTTAAAACTAAAAGTGTAGGTAATTCACCACCTTATCAGAAAAAAGGAGAAAACAATGTGATTACCTTAATATATGAAAAAATATACTGGAATTTAAAGCTCTCAATAAATCATAGTTACAATGGTTCTGATGAGGTGACTTGCATAAAATGAGATATATAGAAAAGAGTGCATGAAGGTCCTACAATATTATGCTATCAATTTGGTAGGAATATAAGCAGGTGCTAAAATATCTCGAGAAGATATGGCAGAGTGTGATGAGTCTTTTAAAATAAACATGGATCAGAGGAGCAGAATTTGGGAATCATTAAGTAAGGCAGGCAGAAGGTAATGAGGGCATGCATGAGATCTATATGGCAGGAATACTTGTCACTCTCACTCAACACAATCAATACTTTCTGTCTGTAAAGTGAAATGCCCTTAAAGTATTCCCAAGTTCTAGGAAGCATTGGTAAATACAATCAATTCCCTGATCAAACAATTGAGAATCACTATTTTGACTTACATGAATTGTTTAAAAATGGAATAATTTTATAGTTCTTTAAAATGTTAAGAATTGATTCAAATTTGGATTTTTTAATACTGAAAGTTTAAATAATACTATAACTAACCTATGTGTACTATGTGTAATCTTCTTAATTTTGTTCACCAGTTTATATTACTCCATCCATTCAAAAGAGAAAACTTTTTTCCTCATGAATTTGTATCATTCCAATCCATAATTTTGAAGCAAAAACTGATAGAATTATAAGTATAAATGTACCAATTCTCTGTTGCTGTCTTTGTTCAGCCCCTAAGTCATGTCTGACTCTTTGCAACCTCATGGACTCCAGCATTCCAGGCTCCCCTGTCCTTCACTATCTCCCAGAATTTGCTCAAACTCATGTCTCTTGAGTGAGTAATACGATCCAATCATCTCATCCTCTGTTGCCCCCTTCTCCTCCTGCCTCAATCTTTCCCAGCATCAGGGTCTTTTCCAATGAGTTGGCTCTTCACATCAGGTGGCCAAAGTACTAGAGCTTTAGCTTCAGCATCAGCCCTTCCAATGAATATTCCAGGTTGATTTCCTTTAGGTCTGACTGGTTCTATCTCCTTGAAGTCCAAGGGACTCTTAAGAGTCTTCTTCAGCACCACAGTCAGAAAGCATCAATTAATTCTTCAGTGCTCAGCTTTCTTTATGGTCCATCTCTCACATCCTTTGTAGTAATTCTCTTTTCTCTCCTAATGTAGTTATTTCTTTCTAGTCACCTTCCTATAAGTTCACTCACTGCACTTTTCTACCTTAATTCAGTTTCTCATCTTGTTTTTCAAACTTTTCAAATATTTTTGTTTTGTTGACTATATTTTATCAATTTCTTCACTAGTATTAACATTTTTGTCTTCAAGTTTCCTTTAATTTTTAATATCTGCTTCTAAATGTAAACATTTTTATCTCTAAATACAAAGTGTGCTCTCTTGGTGTTTAATTCTAAGTCTTTTTTCCCCCTCAATGTGTGTCTTTTTTTTTTTTTTTTCCAACTGGTTTTATGACATGTAACACAAATTTAGAAAAGCATATGTCAAGAAATGAAAAGTTCAGTTCATTTATCAAGTGAACACCTAAGCAACCACAACACAGGTCAGGCTAGAACATTACATCCCAAAAGTCTCCTTTTTCCTTCCCAGATATTAACTCTTTCCAACTTCTAGATAACCATTTCCTTGTTCGGGTGTCACTTGTCTTTCTGTATTATCTTACCACCTAATCCTGTATTCTGTTTGCTTCTTTCACTCTGGATTGTGTTGTAGGATTAGTCATGTTGATGTATATAGCTTTAGTTCATTTTCAACTGCATGTGGCCCCATTAGATCCATTCAACACAATTGTCTACATTCTTTCTACCATTGATCTGTTGTTTCCAGAACTGATATATCACAATAATGCCCCGAAGACATTCTTTAAAACGTCTTTTGTTCACATGTATGTGAATTTTTTTGGATATATACCCAACGGTGAAATTATAGCATCATAAAGAATGTACATCTTCAAAAAATCATACTAATAATATTAATACAATACTAATAGTAGCAAATCTTTGCAGCCAAAGATGGAGAAGCTCTATATAGTCAGCAAAAATAAGACCAGGAGCTGACTATGGCTCAGATCCTGAACTCATTATTGCCAAATTCAGACTTAAATTTAAGAAAGTGGGGAAAACCACTAGACCATTCAGGTATGACCTAAATCAAATCCCTTATGACTATACAGTGGAAGTGAGAAATAGGTTTAAGGGACTAGATCTGATAGACAGAGTGCCTGATGAACTATGGATGGAGGTTTTTGACATTGTACAGGAGACAGGGATCAAGACTATCCTCAAGAAAAAGAATGCAAAAAAGCAAAATGGCTGTCTGAGAAGGCTTTACAAATAGCTGTGAAAGAAGAGAAGCAAAAAGCAAAGGACAAAAGGAAAGATATACCCATTTGAATGAAGAGTTCCAAAGAAGAGCAAGGAGAGATAAGAAAGCTTTCCTCAGTGATCAGTACAAAGAAATAGAAGGAAACAATAGAATGGGAAAGACTAGAGATCTCTTCAAGAAAATTAGAGATACCAGGGGAACATTTAATGCAAAGATGGGCTCAATAAAGGACAGAAATGGTATGGACCTAGCAGAAGTTGAAGATATTAAGAACATGTGGCAAGAATACCCAGAAGAACTGTACAAAAAAGATCTTCAAGACCCAGATAATCACCATGGTGTGATCACTGACCTAGAACCAGACATCCTGGAATGTGAAGTCAAGTGGGCCTTAGAAAGCATCACTATGAACAAAGCTAGTGGAGGTGATGGAATTCCACTTGAGCTATTTCAAATCCTAAAAGATGATGCTGTGAAAGTGCTGCACTTAATATGCCAGCAAATTTGGAAAACTCAGCAGTGGCCATGGGACTGCAAAAGTCAGTTTTCATTCCAATCCCAAAGAAAGGCAGTGCCAAAGAACGCTCAAACTACCACACAATTGCACTCATCTTATGTGCTAGTAAAGTAATGCTCAAAATTCTCCAAGCCAGGCTTCAGCAATATGTGAACAGTGAACTTCCAGATGTTCAAGCTGGTTTTAGAAAAGGCAGAGGAACCAGAGATCAAATTTTCAATATCCGCTGGATCACCAAAAAAGCAAGAGAGCTCCAGAAAAACATCTATTTCTGCCTTATTGACTATGCCAAAGTCTTTGACTGTGTGGATCACAATAAATTGTGGAAAAGTCTGAAAGAGATGGGAATACCATCCCACCTAACCTGCCTCTTGAAAAATCTGTTTCCAGGTCAGGAAGCAACAGTTAGAACTCTACATGGAACAACAGACTGGTTCCAAATAGGAAAAAGAGTACGTTAAGGCTGTATATTGTCACCCTGCTTATTTAACTTATATGCAGAGTACAACATGCGAAATTCTGGGCTGGATGAAGCACAAGCTGGAATCAAGATTGCCAGGAGAAATATCAATAACCTCAGATATGCAGATGACACCACCCTTACGGCAGAAAGTGAAGAAGAACTAGAGAGCCTCTTGATAAATGTGAAAGAGGGGAGTGAAAAAGTTGGCCTAAAAGCTCAACATTCAGAAAACTAAGATCATGGCATCCGGTGCCATCACTTTATGCCAAATAGGTGAGGAAACAGTGGAAACAGTGGCAGACCTTATTTTTGGGGGGCTTCAAATTACTGCAGCTCGTGACTGAATCCATGAAATTAAAAGATGCTTACTCCTTGGAAGTAAATTTATGACCAACCTAGACAGCATATTAAAAAGCAGAGACATTACTTTGCCAGCAAAGGTCCATCTAGTGAAGGCTATGTATGTGAGATTTGGACTATAAAGAAAGGTGAGCGCCGAAGAATTGATGCTTTTGAACTGTGGTGTTGGAGAAGACTCTTGAGAGTCCCTTGGACTGCAAGGAGATCCAACCAATCCATCCTAAAGGAGATCAGTCCTGGGTGTTTATTAGAACTGATGCTGAAGCTGAAACTCCAAATCTGACTCCAAGAACTGACTCATTTGAAAAGTCCCTGATTCTGGGAAAGATTGAATGAGGGAGAAGAAGGGGATGGCAGAGGATGAGATGGTTGGATGGCATCACTGACTCAATGAACATGAGTTTGAGTAAATTCTGGGTGTTGGTGATGGACAGGGAGGCCTGGCGTGCTGCAGTCCATGGGTCGCAAAGAGTCAGGCATAACTGGGTGACTGAACTGAACTGAACTGGATAGCAGTAAGATCCCATGAATTCATGCTCAGTCATGTCTGAGTCTTTGTGACCCTATGGGTTGTAATCCACCAGTCTACTCTGTCCACGGAATTTTTCAAGCAAGAATGCTGGAGTGATTTGCCATTCCCTTCTCTAAGGGATCTTCTCCACCCAAGGACTGAACCCATTTCTCTTGCGTCTCCTGCACTGGCAGTCAGATTCTTTCCCACTGAACCACCTGGGAAGCCAATAGTAGTAATATAATCATAATACAAATAAACAACAGTAATTTTTTCTGTTTTTCTTTAAAAATAATTTACACTCCCTACAGAAGTTTATGAGAGTACTTCTTTTTCCACATTCTTTCAATCCACTGATATTATTAAATTTGGGGTCAGTTTTATTTCTGCCCTTCTATAGGGGAAGTAGAGTTATATTCTCATGGTTTTAATGCTTATTTTCCAAAACCTTTAAATTATCTTTTCATATGTTTATTGATTATTTGTATATCTTTATTTGTGAAATGCTGTTCAGTTGTCTTCTGCATGTTTTTATTGGGTTGCCTTTCTTTTTCTTAGTGATTTGAAGGATTTACTTACATATTGTGGATGCAATCTTTGCCAATTATGTGAGTTACAAATATTTTCTTTCAGCAAGTGCTTGCTTGTTTTCTGAATTAATGTTTCTTCAGCAGAAATATTATAATATAGCCAAACTTTATCAATATTTAGTTTCTTAAATTTTTAAGATTTAAGATTTTTAAGGCCTGTTTAAGAAATATTTTTCTATACAGAAGTCTTTAAAAATTCTCTTACCTATGACAGCTTTTGTTTTTCACCTTACCTATCAGATCTACAATCCATTAGAATTGGTTTCTATACAAGCTGTGGATATATATTTATCTACATGAATATCGATTATTCCCAGAACCATTTATTAAAAACATGGTTTCTTTCTCCATGCTCTCTGGGGTCATAGTTTTCATAAGTTAAATGACCATATACATACTTGTATCTCTCTGGGTCATCATTCTGTTCCATTGGTTTAGTTGCCTGTTTCTGCACAAATATCACACTATTTTAATTATAATAGTTTTACTATTAACTTTAATATCTGGAGGGAAAGTTTTCCCATTTTGTTGTTCTTCAGAATTACCTGGGATATTTTTTGCCATATGCATTTCCATATGATTTTTAGAATCAATTTGGCAAATCAACAACCTTCCACAGTAGAGTTTTTTTTTTCCATTTATTTTTATTAGTTGGAGGCTAATTACTTTACAATATTGTAGTGGTTTTTGTCATACACTGACATGAATCAGCCATGGATTTACATGTATTCCCCATCCTGATCCCCCTTCCCACCTCCCTCTCTACCCGATCCCTCTGGGTCTTCCCAGTGCACCAGCCCCTAGCACTTGTCTCATGCATCCAACCTGGGCTGGTGATCTGTTTCACCCTTGATAATATACATGTTTCGATGCTGTTCTCTCTAAACATCCCAGCCTCTCCTTCTCCCACAGAGTCCAAAGGTCTGTTCTGTATATCTGTGTCTCTTTTTCTGTTTTGCATGTAAGGTTATCGTTACCATCTTTCTAAATTCCATATATATGTGTTAGTATACTGTATTGGTCTTCATCTTTCTGGCTTACATCACTCTGTATGATGGGCTCCAGTTTCATCCACCTCATTAGAACTGATTCAAATGAATTCTTTTTAATGGCTGAGTAATATACAGTAGAGTTTTGATTGGGTAAATCTGGTAGAATGTGGGTAAAATGACATTATAATATTGAGACTTCTGATATGTTAATATGATATTTTCCTTCATGTAAATAGGAATTTTTTTTTGAGGAGGTAGGGACTAAGATGGAATAATTGATCTTACATCCAACCAACTTGCTTATATTGCTGTTTTATTTTAATAATTATCCATAGATACTTATGGTTAGTTGACATATATCATGACAATGTCTACAATAGTATAACATTTTTATTTTATTTTCTCACTACTTAGAAATTAGTTTTTTTCCCCCTTCTTTTAATGGACTACCTAAGCAATATTTATGTATTAGGCACTTCATATCCTTCAAGTACTATGACTGAGACAAAAAAATCACCTATAAAAGCCAAGTCTGTCTCTTCCACTTCCCTTCTCCACATAATACAGTTTTCATTTACAATATTTAAAGCACGTACCATTCATATTTAGGTAAACTATGCTAACTTGAAACAAGGAGACTTTCAGATATTTCTCCTGCAAAGTATGGGTCTATTCAGGATCAACAGAGAATTGCTTTCTATGTTCTGCACCATGGCAAGCTTAGTGCAAAATTTCTACTACTCAAGAAAGTCTAGTGCAACTTCCTACTATTCTTTATTATAGAGAGGAAAATATATTTAGGAGGGTCACAGTAAGTGGAGTCCCTGGCTTTTCATTGGCTGAGTCCTTACCAGGAAAGAAGAGGATTTTTCTTCTTCCTGCTGGGCTCTGCTATCATCAGAGATTATGACAGCTCCCCCTCTGGTCTCCCAAGTCTAATTAATTGAGTTTCTTTTTATTAATTTTTTTATTTTTACAACCACCACCACCTCACATTTTATGCTTCTACTTCTTTTTTTTTTTTTTGGTTCATGCCCTAAATACCTAACACCTTATTTGTTCCTTCAGTTCAGTCGCTCAGTCGTGTCTGACTCTTTGCGACCCCATGAATCGCAGCACACCAGGCCTCCCTGTCCATCACCAACTCCCGGAGTTTACTCAAACTCATGCCCATCGAGTCAATAATGCCATCCAGCTTTCTCATCCTCTGTCGTCCCCTTCTCCTCCTGCCCCCAATCCTTCCCCTCATCAGGGTCTTTTCCAATGAGTTAACTCTTTTGCATGAGGTGGCCAAAGTATTGGAGTTTCAGCTTCAGCATCAGTCCTTCCAATGAACACCCAGGACTGATCTCTTTTAGGATGGACTGGTTGGATCTCCTTGCAGTCCAAGGGACTCTCAAGAGTCTTCTCCAACACCACAGTCAAAACCATCAATTCTTCGGCACTCAAATTTCTTCACAGTCCAACTCTCACATCCATACATGGCTACTGGAAAAATCATAGACTTGACTAGACGGACCTTTGTTGACAAAGTAATGTCTCTGCTTTTTAATATGCTATCTAGGTTGGTCATAACTTTGCTTCCAAGGAGTAAGCATCTTTTAATTTCATGGCTGCAGTCACCATCTGTAGTGATTTTGGAGCCCTAAAAAATGAAGTCAGCCACTGTTTCCACTGTTTCCCCATCTATTTCCCATGAAGTGATTGGACCAGATGCCATGATCTTAGTTTTCTGAATGTTGAGCTTTAAGCCAACTTTTTCACTCTCTTTCACTTTCATCAGGAAGCTTTTTAATTCCTCTTCACTTTCTGCCATAAGGGTAGTGTCATCTGCACATCTGATACCCCATGTCCAAGGTAAGAGAAACCCAAGTAAGACGATAGGTGTTGTGAGAGGGCATCAGAGGGCAGACACACTGAAACCATAACCACAGAAATCTAGCCCATCTGATCACAGGACCACAGTCGTGTCTAACTCAATGAAACTAAGCCATGCCGTGTGGAGCCACCCAAGATGGTCAGGTCATGGTGGAGAGGTCTGACAGAATGTGGTCTACTGGAGAAGGTAACGGCAAACCACTTCAGTATTCTTGCCTTGAGAACCCCATGAACAGTATGAAAAGGCAAAATGATATATTGAAAGAGGAACTCCCCAGGTCGGTAGGTACCCGATATGCTACTGGAGATCAGTGGAGAAATTTGTTCCTTAATGATGCTCTATTTACCTTTCAAAAACAACACACACACAAAAGTTGTTCCTTAATATTAATAAACATTTGTTAAGAATTTTCGTAACAGTGTCTCTTTTTAAAACTGTAACTGTTTGAGTTCCACAAGTATATATTAGTCTGTGTTCAGACATATTCTCTGTCACATAAAATACACACTGGTGAAAAAACTTTTGTTATTCCACATGTATTTATAGTGTATCCTCATAAAATGCAAAATTTTGAGAGATGAATAATGAAACTAATAAAGAGTTCCTACAGATGTGGAAAATTATTATACCATAATGTTTAACATCAAAAGCAGATATAAAATTTAATGTACAATAGAATATCCATCATCTTAAAAACTACATCATAAAGACTGGAGAAAACACATTAACCTACTCAATGTGGTCATCTGTGAATTTGGGGATTATAGATGCTGGTCATTTATTTAAAATATTTTTCTCTGTCCTATTCTTATCATGACCATATATTACAAAATGTTTTATTAAATATAAATTGTTATTTCTCCCAAAGTGCAAAGGACTGTCTCCCCCTCCCCTTTTTTTCTAATTAGGGAATTTATTTTAGGTTGGAAATAGACTAATTAGTGATGTATTTATAATTTTTCCTGTATATCTAAGTTCAACTTAAGTTTTTATTTATATTCTGGGAATTTTCCTCTTAAGATAATATTCCACGGTATAACAGTTTTATTTATATTTTTGTTAGTTCAATTTTCCTCTACTGAATTAGCTTTTACTTCCTTGCAGGGTGAACTTGAACAATAGTATTAATTTACTATTAAAATATTGAGTGTTTATTATGTGCTAGTCACAGAATTCATTAAATATTTTATGTGTACAATCATGCTGTATTTCAAAATTTTCATATGAGCTAGAGACTACTTTTAATCACCATTTTCAAGTGAAGAACTTCTTCCTACAGTTGCTCAGTTGTATCCGACTCTCTGTGACCCATGGACTGTATCCCACCAGGCTCCTCTGTCCAGGCGAGAATTCTTCTCCAGGCAAGAATACTGAAGCATGTTGCCATTTCCTTCTCCAGGGGATCTTCCCAACCCAGGAATCGAACCTGGGTATTCTGTTCTTTAAGCAGATTCTTTACCATCTGAATCACCAGGGAAGCCAATTGAGATTAAAAGAGTAGGTGCCTTCTCCATAATCACTCATTAGTAAGTGAAAGAGCATAATCACATATGATAATTTACATGTTTCGAGGCAGAGACTGAGGGAGAACAGGTCTTCCCAAGGGGCACGGAGCACGGGGTCTTTGGTGGCTTGGAAGGCCCTTGCGCTTTGTGACCAGCACTTCAGGTCCCCACCCCAGCTCAGCTTCCATGGACTTCCAGGCAGCTTCCCTCAAGCTCTCTGACCCCCAGTTTCCTCAGCTGTAAAATGAGCCAACAAGTCCAGCTTGCAAGGAAGCAGTGAGGATTAGGTGCAGATCATGTAAAATGCTTGGCCTTGAGCCTTTTCATGTAGCGTGTGTGCATGCTATAGTTGTGTCCAACTCTTTGCAATCCCATGGACTGTAGCCCACCAGGCTCCTCCGTCCATGGGGTTCTCCAGGCATGGATGCTGGAGTGAGCTGCCATGCCCTCCTCCAGGGAATATTCCTGACCCAGGGATCTAACCCATGTTTCCTTCTCTGCAGGCATATACTTCACCTCTGAGTCACCAGGGAAGCCCTTTTTCATATAGAACTGCTCTTCACTTCTCTAAACCTTGCTTTCTATATCTGAAAATGTGAATGGACAATCATTATCTCAGGGAGCACTTGTCCAAACCAAACATAAGCTCTTCTGTGTAGAATACCTGCCATGGCATGGTACCATGTGATACTATGGGGACCGAGCATGGGATTCAAGTCCCAGCACTGCCTCTTACCTGGTGGCTCAGTTGGTGAAGAGTCTGCCTGCAGTTCGGGAGACCCGGGTTCAGTCCCTGGGTCAGGAATATCCCCTGGAGAAGGGAATGTCTACCCACTTCAGTATTCTTACCTGGAGAATCCCCATGGGTGGATGAGCCTGGTGGGCTACAGCCCACGGGGTCATAAAGAGTTGGACATGACTGAATGACTAACACACTGCCTCTTACCAGCTCTGTGACCTTGGGCAGGTTGCTTAACTTCTCTGTGTTTGACTCTCTTATTTGGAAAGTGGGCCAATAATTGCACCCAAATCATAAGTTTGATTTGAGAATCAATGGAGAAAGGCTTGATTTAAAAATAAATAAAAGGTTTTTTTTTTTTTTTTAAAGAGCGTAATCAAACACAAGTTTGTGTGGCTCCAGTAATCAAATTCCAAACAGTCAACCATATGATCTCCTTTATATGCTCTGTGTCTCTTCACTGTGCCTTTTACTCAGCCCTGCATATACTAGTTAATACTTAGTTAATACATGTGTGATGCTTGATGTATATAGTCCAAAATGTTACTTAAAAGTAAAATGATGAACAAATGTTGACTTATACTCCTATGTCTTTGTTCCATATAACTTAATACAGTATAAAATATTCCAGAAATGATCTCAGTCTACAGAGGAAATGGTATGCCTCACTTTCTTGCTTGAATGTGACATTGGACAGAATGTGTTTTTAGTTTATGAATCAGGACACCACTAAACATGCTTATGTTGTTTTCCATCTTAAGTTTACTTTCATCCTCTGCTCAAACAAGTTAGTCTCCCTAAAGCTTGATTAAATCCCTATTTTCTACAATAGCAACCAAAAAAAAAAGAATGACAAAATAAGATACCAACAAAGAAGAAAATAAATAATGCTGTAGGTACTCTACACACTCCACTATTCAAATTTTAACTCATGCACAAATGACAGATTTACTAGTCATGAGTAATGAGAGGACTAAAATTCTCACTTAAACCCAATAGGCAGTGTTTTTCTGTGTAAATATATGGACTCATGTAATTTCAAATTTTTCTGTAGGCTTCCTCTGAGCTTTCACTTTTCCATAAGGTAAAACTATAGTCTTTTCACTTTTATGCACAAAAGTGTACTGAAATATTTTTACCAGTAAAGACAAAGTATTTATGGGCTTTCCTGGTGGCTTAGATGATTAAGAATCTCCCTCAATGCCGGGGACCTGGGTTTGACCCCTGGGTTGGGAAGAGCCCCTGGAGAAAAGAATGGCTACCCACTCCAGTATTCTTGCCTGGAGAATTCCATGGACAGAGGAGTCTGGTGGGCCACTGCCCCCGCGGTCACAAAGAATTAGACATGACTGAGCAATTAACACACTCATGGCATTGAAATGAACTAATAACTTAGTTATCTTTTGTTACCTACAATTAAGGCAGAGCTGTGGTAAGTCATAGATGACATTATCCATGCGTATTTTTTAATGAAAAGAAGTTCTGGAAGTTGCAGTGAGAAATTGGAATTCAGTGTGGTGGAAAAGCAGCCATGAATGTGTATGCCAAGCAACCTAGTGGGTAACAAGGAAGTTGAGGTAATATACACTAAATGAAGCCATGCATGTGTTACGTCACACGTGAGGTAAGTCATAGGTAAAGGAAACACTGTGGACACACTGCTGGCTTCTTCTGTGCCTGAAGTCGAATGTCCATGAGTTTATATACTCCAGGAACTAATTTTCTGGCCAATCTCCTTTTCCATGAGGGATAGCTTCCTCAGTTACCTCATGCTGAAATTGAGGGTGGGAGGAGAAGGGGATAACAGAGGATGAAATGGTTGGATAGCATCACCAACTCAATGGACATAAGTTTGAGTAAACTCCACGAGTTGGTGATGGACAGGGAAGCCTGGCGTGCTGCAGTCCATGGGGTCGCAAAGAGTCGGACACGACTGAGTGACTGAACTGAATTGAACTGAAAGGGTTGCATAAATATTAAGCATACGTTTTAGTTTTCAAGTGCTCAATTTTCTCGGATTTCTAGACATAGTGGAAGGCAGCGTCACTGACTATGAAATTCAATACAAAAACGCTATTAAATTCAATGGCTTTATGATAGGGGTTAATTTTTTGTATTAATATCCAATTTTTAAAAGTTATCCTTGTCTAAAGCAGAAAGCTGTTAAGCGAGAATGTACTTTAAAGGTAATAAGCAAGTGGAATAAAGATGCCATCTTTCTATCTAGAATGATTTTTGAGTGATGTACTGCCTGCTTAAAATTCATAATCCATAATCTTGGCTTCTGAACTGAAGATGGAGAAATACTACTATTTTCATTTTTCTCTAAATTTTCACTCTTACTGCAAAAGTTTCACTTGACTGTGTACTCTGGGTGTCAAATGATCTCATCTGAAATGGTACAAGCTTATATAAAGTATATTCATGGAGCAGAATGGGGTAAAAGCTAAAGAAATTTTATTGCGAGTGACTACAGTAAGTTGCTCTTTCTTAATATATCAGTTGACATTTTGTGTGCAGAATTCATGCATTTCTAATAGTTCCTATAAAATGTCAGCCTGTTCAGGAACAGTAAGCTGCCAGAGAACAGTCTCCTGCTGCCCATCCAGGGGCCCAGTACTGCCCCTCTGCCAGGCCGTGGCCCCAGTGATGTATCACACACAACTTCTCTGAATAAGAGCAAAGTTACTCTAAATGCCATCCACAATTCTGCCCTCCACCCTTTCCCCCCAAAACTGAACTCGAAGGTCTATTTTTTTTCAAAACCTCTGTACTATAGCAACAAAGTAAAAAAGAAGTTAAATTCTGAATTATATTATTTGAATTGACTGAGACTTTTAAATTTGCAATTGAATAAATCCATTTCATTATCAATCAAAGCAACTCACTTGTCTGTGAAATTTTCTTTCTTCTCTCCCTCACGTCCCAATCCCCGATGCACACACAACTGCTCCTTAAACTGTAAAAGCTTTCCACAGGAAGAAAAATTGAAACCATGTAAAAACATGAAATTTGTTTTCAAAGAACAAATACGATGGTAAGCATTTATTTTAAACCTCAATTTTTATGTAGTTAAATCTTAACATCCCTAGGAAAGTCTTCCAGTTTCCCAGACTAGCCCTAGCCATTCTGATCTTTGAATTGTACCATGGAATATTGCTAAAGGATAGAGATTCAAGAGCCATACTTGAACAAGAGCCTCAGTTAAATCCCAGTTCTATATCTTGTAAGTTAAATCACTTTGGCACATCATATAACACCTCTGTGCTTTAATTTCCCTATCTGAAAAATGTAAATGATAAGGTTACCTACTATTCATGGATTGGTTTTGAATATTAAATGAATTTATAGATGTGAAGTACATTAAACAGTGTCTGGTTCATAGATAACATAAATCTATGCTATTATTGGTATCATCTGTGATTTCTCACTCGACTGTTGTATTATTATCTGAACTTATCATTTTGTGCTTTGCACAGGCTCTATTGATGGCTATTTAGTTACAGATACTAGAAAGAGAGGAACAACAACTCAGTCTTGGATTTTGGATCACTTACAGTATTGATATAAATTCAAGCATGCTAGGTTTTACCTTGAGAAAAAAAAAGACTACAACTGTGTTATTTAATCATATACACATGCCAAATTAGATAATTCACTGGTTTAGCTGATGTATATGACAGTTTGTATAAAGATGTTTTAAAACCATGATTAGAACACAAAGACAGAAGAGACAGAAATTTAACAGATGAAAATTGTGAAGCCATTTTAGCAATCTAGCGCATGAGAACTAAATGTAGTTTTACACACTTAGGCATTTAACATAGAAGGAAATAATAGTAGCTTCTATCTTTGTATTATTTTTTTAAAAAGAATGCCAATTTTTGACAGATATACAAAGTTGTTACTTCTTCCCTTCTTGTATTCTGAGGGAAAATCTATCATATGGAGAAAAAAAATTAGTGATAAAACCACAAATTATTTGACTTGAGGTGAATTATTTATTACATGTTTACATATTAGATTTCAATAAAAGGTCAGAGAATAGTATGGTTTTGTTGCTTAGTGTGCATTTTCTACGGACTTTAAAGTGTATATATTTGGTATTTTACCCTTTGCTAAGATCTGACTTGATTTAGGTCAGAACTTTGATAACACAGAAAAAAAAAAAAGACCATAAATGTTCCCACTTGAACATCAATTTTCTCAAGCATGAATTTGGCAAGATCTGAATAACAACTAATGTAAGATTCAGCTCTTTGGCAAGTGTCTACTATAGTCATTCCATGGTGTCATATGAAGAATTCAGTTTCTGATGTGATGGCAGAGTAGATGTTCTGTAGTAAATGTTGCAGCACCTGTACTGATGGCAGATGGTTGCCACTGAATAGACTTTGAGTACTTTTCCTTCAAAACAATGCAAATCAAAGTAAGTACCTCATACATAACATGCTTTAAAAATTAATCTAAAAAAAAAAAAAACCCAACAAAACAGAACTCTGGAGTGAGAAAACCAAGATTCTCAATAAAATAACAACAAAATAGGCTTCAGAGAGAAAACCATGCTTCTCAAAGGGCTATGTACAAACAAACTTGAATAAGCTTGAAGCACCAAAGGTTCAGCTTCTTGATCTGTGTAACATGTTTGGGAAAGAATACGTGAGTAACCTTGTTTCACCCCAATTTCTGGTTCAATAATTGACACCATAAATCCTAAGAAAAGCCAGTTATTTTCCCTTGTTCCAAATTTCCTGTTATTTATTTTGAAAGATCCAAGTATTGCTTTTTAGAAAGTAAAGTTAGTAAGATTATCATACAGGATATACTGATAATAGTATCTTTTCTGGTGCATCCATTGTTTATGTAAATAAGAAGAGGCTCCAGTGCTGGGAACTTGAAGAGATGATGCTCAGTTGAAAGAAGTAAAAAGTTGATTTGCAGGCCACCATGATTTATGCAGACGCTTGAGAACTAAACTGCCAATATTCCTGTGCCACTTGGTTTCCAAAAATAGAAAAAATCAGCAGACAGAGATAATCTTGAAATGCCATCATGAGTAACAGAACCAACTCTTTTGTGCAAAAGCAGAATGGGTTCATAGTTGTCCAGAGTAAATAAGAGCATATTTAATCAGAATTGACCTCACAGCTATAATTAAACCCAGACATAGTGGCTGATGGGCAGTCAGTATACACCAGAAAAAAGAGAAATGCAACATTAGTTGAAGCACTCACAAAACATTCCCTGATAATGCAACTAAATGTTTTATTTGCTGATTGAAATATAAATTTCTGAAGGTGTGAGTCTTGGTTAGCAAGAACAATGGACATTGCACTTGGTAGCAGATCCAAGAAGAAGCCTTGCTCTGCATTTTCAAGGTATATATTCTTACCCCATGGCCTGTTTACTGAAAAGTAGTTAGCGTACCAACTTGTTTTGTTTAACCCTCTGTCATCCTCTCCATTTGTTAGGAATGATATCCAAGCTGGGTAATGAATGTTTACTCTCTAAAGATCCTACAGATAACCAAAGCAGGGGCATGATATCCACTCATGAACATGACAGAAAGCATGTGCTACTCTATTGTTGACCATAAAGGTCATACCTGTCCAGATGTCTTTTTATACAGGGTTCAGGGTTTTGGCCGAGAAGGCAATGGCAACCCACTCCAGTACTCTTGCCTGGAAAATCCCATGGACGGAGGAGCCTGGTAGGCTGCAGTCCATGGGGTTGCAAAGAGTCAGACACGACTAAGTGACTTAACTTTCAATTTTCACTTTTATGCATTGGAGAAGGAAATAGCAACCCAGTCCAGTGTTCTTGCCTGGAGAATCCCAAGGATGGCGGAGCCTCGTGGGCTGCCGTCTATGGGGTCACACAGAGTCGGACATGACTGAAGCGACTTAGCAGCAGCAGCAGCAGCAGGAGGATTTTGGCTTTCTGAAAACCCTGGAACTGGCAAGAATCATATAGCTCCTGAAATAGCACACGATCAATGTCACACTGAAAAGAACTTTGTCCTGAGAGCACGTTGTTCAGTCCAGTTCAGTTCAGTCACTCAGTCGTGTCTGACTCTTTGTGACCCCATGGACTGCAGCATGCCGGGCTTCCCTGTCCATCATCAATTCATGGAGCTTGCTCAAACTCATGTCCCTCAAGCCAGTGAAGTCATCCAACCATCTTATCCTCTG
This sequence comes from Cervus canadensis, assembly GCF_019320065.1. Lineage (NCBI taxonomy): Eukaryota > Metazoa > Chordata > Mammalia > Artiodactyla > Cervidae > Cervus > Cervus canadensis. The sequence continues at coordinate 80,350,992 of NC_057390.1, read as the reverse complement.
TTTGGGTCAACATGAACCATAGTCTAGCTTTAGGTTTCTACAAACCTGAAATTCAAAGTCTGAGTTTAAACAGATCCTAGTTTGCTATTAGGCTGATATTGAATAACTTATTGAGGAGGAAGGAAAAAAATATGCAACAGGTTTATTTATTCAAAGATGACAGCATATGTTTCAACCATCTAGAGAACTCACATATTCTATTAAGAGCAATCTCTTTCCAGAGCAAAAGTTTGGAAATAAAATTTATGAGTCAGAGGGTTTCTGAGAAAGCAGGAAATTAGAACAAGGAAGAGACCAAGTTGAATTCTCCTTAGTATCCCTCAGTGCCTAACACATTAAGAAAAAAATACAGATATAAGGCTTTAGTAAAGATATAGGTTGCAATACTTGACCAGAAAGTAAACACAATGTATATGTATTGTGATTGCAGAATAATTATAGAGATGCTATTTACTTATATTATAGTGAGTAGAGTCTAAGATTATATACCAGAAACCTGGGTTTTGATTCTAGCTTTCTCACTAATTAGCTGTGTCACTTTAATAACATTTTGCTTAATTTCTCTGACCCTCAGTTTCTACAGTTGCAGATGATTTTTTTTTCTTATCACAAAATCATTATAAGGATAAAAATTCTGTATTTAAAGCCCTCTATGAATTGTGATACATTTTTCTAGTTCACAATATTATCCTCCCAGATTTCTCTGCATTTGACAGAAACAAATTTTTAAAAAATGAGTATAATTTTAAGGCATACAGAAAACTTCCTTTGCTTTCACAATAAACAGCTTGCAATTAACAGCACTTAATTTTTATGATGATGCTTATAGGAAAATTCAGTTATTGTACGAAAACTTGGTGCATAAATATTCAGTAAACACTTTTCAAAAGCTACCTAAATTGTCTTTATAAAATATAAATACATGTGAGGGAAGAAAATCAACTGCTAAAACGAATTGCTGTCTTTGCGTTCTCCAACAATAAGCTCCTATGAAGAAAGATAATGAGGTTTTATATTTGCATAACACCTGTTTAAACAGGCTCAGACTGAGAAGGAAATGTACCTTGTACCAGCCAATGTCCTGGGCCTGGAAGTGCTGAGAACAATTTGAAAAATTTGCCTCTAACTTAGCTGAAACAGCTTCACAGCCCTTTTTTGGGAATATGCTATTTTTAATGTTCATTGTGATTACTTACAGCAAACAAAGTGCACATTAAAAGTTTGAGCTTCATTTTTGTTTCCTGTTGCTGACTGCAGAAGGTACCAGATGTAATTTTTTCTACTTCTTAAAGCAAATTGGTACAATTCTTCCTAGAATATGTTTAGTCATCTCACCAATTGAGAAGTATTTTTTAAATAAATATATTTGCAAGATTTGAAATTGGTTATTATTTGAAAGCATCCTATCCCAGATATAATCACAGCAGCCATTGACGATCAGCAATATTTTGTAGAATTTTTTAGAAAACATACACAAATACCAGCTACTTAACTAATAGGTTTCCTTCTCCTTCTACTCAAGCCAGTAGCTTTCTTCAGCTTTACTATGGAAACGTCTATTAAGCAAATGTCACATTTGTGGTTAATAAGTACTACATTACAGTTTATGAGCAGCTGAATTTGTAATGTTCAGAGTAGTTATATTTCACCTTTTGGCAATGGTGGTTGTAGTTTGCTGACTCTTTACCTTTCAGTCTTCAAAAAAAAATAATGTATGTACTAATGTCATCCATTTACCTAAGCCCACCTTAAAATTCATCCAGGCAGTTTTAAAGTAAAAATGCTTGTGATTTACACTTGTCTTTTAGACAGTGGCAATCAAAAAGCAGACCTGTAATCATGTGGAAATACAAGAATTTCAGTATTCACAATCCAGATCTGGATTTGGATCTCAGGTCTGCTCCTTCTCGCTGTAAAAATGTGAAAAAAGTCACATCATTTTTTGTGCTTTTTTTTCCCCTCTGATCTGTAAAATAGACCCTCCAGTGTTTACCTTTTAAATCACAACAGGAAGCAGATAAGATAGTGGATCTTAAGACTTTACAAGGGAAATCTGTTCAGTGTTATTTCACTTCCCATCATTTAACCTCAATAGGTTAAAAAAAAAAAAAGATAAGCATGTCCATAGATAACATGTAAAATATCCTACTAGAATGTAACTGAAAATTATTATGCATCAGTTTCAGCCACTTTAAAAGAATTCACTCAAGAATTTATTTAACAATTTAAAAAATATGTCTTATAAAGAAGAAACTATATGTATTAAAGTCAAAGAGTTATTTATCATATTCTAATCAGGAGATTGTACTTGACTTCAAGATCTAGTACAAAACAAACTTCTATTGATTAGAGGTTCAGAAAATTGATTAGAGGTTTTAACCCATAACCCTTAATAGATGGATAGACTTCAATTTTGATTTTGTGGTAGACCCAGGAATCTGTACATTTTACAAGTTTTCCAGACTATTTTGATACAGATGGCCAATAAACCATATTCTGAAAAACTCTCAAATATTGCACAGATAATCCCCAACTAAACATAAGGTGGCACTAAAACATGCAGTGACATTCATTTGGAGTACAAAGGAATCCTTGAATTTAATAAATCAACATTTATAAAGTCATTATTCTGAGAAAGGCAGTCTGCCAAATGTAATCAAAGATGAAGAGATGTCTAAGAATCTGTGCCAACCTTATTCTAACACAGAAGAGTAAATAATAGTGTGCTAGATAATGTGTTTTTCATTGTTGATTATGAAATTGTCACATAGGTTAATGTCATTTTGCCCCATTTTAATTTCAAGGGTTAATGCAAATTTTACTTGCTTCAAGAAAGAGTACAGACAATGGCATTCTAACCAGAAGGAAAGACATTTCCTTATACTTCTCAGTGTAGCATTACAAATCATCTCTTCCTAATACAAATGATCTCTAGTGAATATGAAACATCACATTTTGAAAGTACCCACTTTACAGAATTTAGGTATATCCAAGATTATAACCCTAACATCTTGTTCAAAGAAATACACTTGTGATTTTTTTTTCTTATTTGAAAATTCTTCAGCTTTTCATTTGTCCTATAACTTCTAGAAGCCCAACATTTTTGTTTCAGTTTTTTTCAGACATCTCAGATGGACAAAATTGGACCCAATTTCTTGCCAAGAAAACCCATTTAATTAACTGATCAATACTCTGCTAGACCCAAGCAATGCTGTGACATACATGAAATCTTGCTCTTGAAGAAGCTAAGGTCTTAGATGTTAAAGTGATTTGACTGAGATCACAGGGATCATTACTGGAAAAATCTGGGCTTGAACCCCAGCCTTTGAACTCTTAATTTGTGCCCTTGATTACAAGGTCAGAAGTATGGGTTGTGGGATGAGGGCATCACTTGGTTTTATGAAAACTTGAACCAGGCTAATGCTAGCTAAAATTTTTTCTTGTAATTGTACATTCAATAACAGAATTAATGCAGTGTATTAAGAATTGTAAAATTAGGTTTTAAAGCCATGATTAAATTTCATGAGAGCAAAAAGAAATGAAGATAGCATTATCATAATGATATCTTATTAAATTGAGTTTTAAAATTCTGATTGAAGGAGATCTACCAGATGAGAACATTAGGGAAGATAATATTCCTTCTATCCAAAGGTTTCATAGCTCTGTTTTACAAAATTTGTTGTATCTGAAATAAACCCATGGATCAAACTATCAAAATGTTTCTTTAGGCTCCAACTCTCTAGATTAACAAACTGTCAAAAAAATACCTGGATACGGTGTCATGAGAAGGTAAACTAATCTCAAATGCCACCTCACTGTTTAAGGAATTTTCTTCTTCAAAAAGAGCTGAAAACATTCAGGAATCCACTGTTCTCTCATTCAATACTTCAAAGTACCATGAAATTTTTTAGATGGTGAATATAAAACATAAAAATACTTAGCTCTTCCTAGTGATTCAAATTTTCTATCTTAGTTGACAGATCAGTAGGTAAATACTTATAAGCCAAATATTTACTTATAAATCCAAATGCAATAAGATTGCAGAGGATAAGAATTCAGTATAGTTTTTCAGAGAGGAAACTCCAGAAGTGACTTCGAAGTTCTGATCCTGGCTTTACCACCAACTAGCTGGATGACTTTGGAAAATTCACTTTAACTCTCTCTGTCACATTATCCTAATTTGTTAAAGTGGGGTTTTAGAAATACATGCTTAGTTGAGTTAAGGGAGAACTGAATTAAATAATATATCTAAATTGTTTTGAAGAGTACCTGGAATGTGATTTTGCCATATAAACAAGATTAATACAGGTAAAGATTTTTTTTAAAATCTTCTAGAAAAACAAATATAAGGCAGTTATATAGTGATGAATGGAAATTTACCAGAAAGGAAATGGTGAAAATTTTCTAAAGTACACAAAAGCCTGGGAAAAGCATGAGTAATATCAGAAAATGGAGACCAACTCTGCACGGGGCAAGAATAATAAAGGTATTGAACTTTGTGAAGACCCATAAAGATAGGTTAAGAAGAGATCTGAAAAGCCTTTAGGTTTGCCCTTCAACAATGTTGTAACTTTAAAGGGATCATCCTTTCGTTTATTTCAGCAGCAAAATGAGCTTGTTTGAGAACATTGCTAGAGAAGAACATTGTTGTATATGGATTTTCCTATCAACCAGGTGTTCGAGAGCACTGACTGTATTTACGCTGTATATGTGTGCTTCTTTGCTTCAGTCGTGTCCCAATGCCACCCCGTAGACTGTATCCTGCCAGGCCCCTCTGTCCATGGGATTTCCCAGACAAGAATACTTGAGTGGGTTGCCATTTCCTCCTCCAGGGTATCTTCCCAACCCAAGGATCGAAACTGCTTCTCCTGTGGCTCTTGCATTGGCAGATGGATTCTTTACTACTGAGTCACCTGGGAAGCCCATATTTACACTAGCAATTGCCATATCTTTCCAGTGTTTCAAAAAATTCTTTTAGCTGTTTTATGAAGGATGAACCAAACGGAGGGCAAGAGATTGAAAACAGGGAGATAAATTTAAAATCTCTTGGAACTATGTGGGTTTTTGTTGTTGCTGCTCAGTGGCTCAGTCGTGTCCACCTCTTTGTGACCCCACGGACTGTAGCCCACCAGGCTCCTCTGTCCATGGAATTCTCCAGGCAAGAATACTGGAGCTAATTGCCATTTCCTTCTCCAGACTATGTGGGTAAAAAAACTAATAAATTTTTTCAAAAAAAAAAAAAAATCACTGAATAGTTAGACAAACCCTGCACACTGTGCTTATGTGCTCAGTCACACCCGATCCTTTGGGCCCCCAGGGACTGCAGCTCGCTGGGCTCCTCTGTCTGTGGGGATTCTCCGGGCTGGAGAGGGTCACCATTTCCTACTCCAGGGGATCTTCCCAACCCAGGGATTGAACCCATGTCTCTTGGGTTTCCTGCATTGGCAGGCAGATTCTTTACCACTGCACCACCTGGGAAGTTACTAGGACCAAGACAAATACAAGGACCAAAATTTACTGAATCTGAAATCTTGCCAAGTGTTTTCAATATAGTCTTTGTTCTGTGATGGGTATAAACATACATCATAACATGATACTGGGTTGAAGTGTGTGTAATTTCCATTTTGTAGAACTCAAAGAGTAAAACAGTAGTAATTTCATGATTCATCATGGTACCTTATTTAGTGGGAAACAATTTAATACATGACATGATAAAGAATGCCAAAGTAAACTCAAATGATCTTAAAAAAATTGACCAAAAGATGAATTTTCTACTCATAATGATTGGATTTAGGAATTATAATATCAAATTATATTTTATAATTATTTGCAAAAGAATTAAAATAAGTAATTACATTCTTCTCAGATATATATATTTTAAAGAAAATTATTTCAGAGATAATTAAATTATTTCAGAAATAATTAAATGAGCTAAACATTACTCTTTAAGCTTTGAGGTGAAGAAGTGTATTAGTTGTGTTCTTCAGATGCTATTTTTTTAGTTCAGTAATCCTATTTAAGGTGCTGTGATTTTATAGTTTTCAATAAAGATTTAATTATGCATAAGATCATTAAAACCTGTCCTTGCAAACCTTTCAAAGGGAGAGCTGCTTTCAAACAACTGGATGTTCATAAGGATTGAGATGATGAATAATAAGGATTTGTTCATGTTGTTTTTAATTTACACATAATTAAAAAAAAATACCTCCAACCTATTTCATTTCTTCTATGAGATAACTCTTCAAGGTAACTTTCTTGCTTTTCTCCCTTTCTTATATGTGCTGAAAAGTCCTGAGGTTTTGTATACCTGGCTTGGATGGATTGGAACACGAACACACTTATTCTGGAATTCAGACCCACCTAGTTCATCTGGATGGCATACAGCATATTCTGGGGGATGGAAGGATTAAGGAGGGTGCTGGGAAAGAAATCTAACCTGAAGAGAGATTTGACTCAGAAGGCCTCATCCCGAGAATCGGAATGAGGGGATTGTTATGGGTCCCCTGGAACTCCTCATGATATTCCATATCTGAGTCTTAGATACTAACAGGGAATAAAATCCCAGAGAAGTGTTTGTTAATTATCCGTAACACAATGATAGTCTCCTCTAGGATGACTACAATGAGTTGTTGTTTGTTGTTGCTGTCTAGTTGTTCAGTCATGTCTAACTCTTTTGCAACTCCATGGACTGCAGCTCACAAGGCTCCTCTGTCCATGAAATTCTCCAGGCAAGAATCCTAGAGTGGGTTGCCATTTCCTTCTCCAGGGGACCTTCCAGACCCATGGATCAAACCCATGTCTCCTGCTCTGGCAGGCGGATTTTTTTTTACCAGTGAACAACCAGGGAAGCTGAAGTACAATAAGGTATGACATGAAATAGGTAAGAGGAATGCTTCGTATTTAGAGAAGAATACTCCGGGAGTTGGTGATGGACAGGGAGGCCTGGCGTGCTGCGGTTCATGGGGTCGCAAAGAGTCGGATACGACTGAGCGACTGAGCTGAACTGAACTGTGTCCCAACCAGAGGGCATAATGCAGTTATATGTCACTGTTTAAACCTGGGCACTGGGGCTGTGGTGGGATAAGTGACTTCATCTTTGGTACTGATTAGCTGTGTTATATTGGGCAACCACTTTAGCCTTTCTGGGCTTCTGTAGCCTCATTTGTAAAATGAATAAGACAATAGTGTCAAATTTAGAAGGTTTGGGGGAATGTTAAATGAATTTGCACACACATGACATTAAGAACAGCACTTGGCACACAATGAACACTCAGTACATTCATAATTATTTGTTATTATTAGCTACAATGAGCACTTAGGCATTTTGTTTACAAAATAAATAGTGAGGGGAGCTCTTGGAAAGAGGGAGTAGAGTTATAATGTGGATGCTACACGCAGTGAAAGGCTTGAGGAACTGACAATACCCCATTACAGTAAAACTGCAAAAAAAAAAAAAAAATCATTATAACATATTGAAAACAAAAAATAATTCTGAAAATCAAATATAACTAGACATCCTATATATTTAACTGCTAAATGTGGCAACCCTAAGCAGATATTTCATGGAGAGAAAGAATATTGAATTAGGAATTTAAAGACCATTTTGTGAAAGCAGAAACTATTGCTATTTCTTTGGATGTACTCAGAGTAATTACTTCCTATCTCTGAGCATCAGTTATCTGATGTAGGTTGTGTGTATTCTAAGTCGCTTCAAAGTGTCCAACTCTTTGCAACCCCATGGATGGTAGCCTGCCAGGCTCCTCTGTCCATGGATTTCTCCAGGGAAGAATACTGGAGTGAGTTGCCATGCCCTCCTCCAGGGGATCTTCCCACCCCAGGGACTGAACCTGCGTTTCCTATGTCTCCTGTATTGGCAGGCGATTTCTATAACACTAGCACCACCTGAGCAGCCCCTCATGTAGGCTAAGAGATACTTAAGAGATGACCTCTAAAACCTTCTGCAGTTCTCATGTTCTGCATATATAAATAATGTTTAGAACTTGGGGCTAACCACTTTTAATATAGGCTGCTGATACTCATATTGACATTGAACATTCATTCTTTCTCACACATAGTTCATTACTTCTTTTATTTTATGTATAATACTAAAAATAAGTTCATTTTCAAATGTGCAAACTGAGGTTCAGATATTAACTGGTTTAGCCAGTTCCCTGGTGGCTCAGACGATAGAGTCTACTGTGATGTAGGAGACCCAGGTTCAAACCCTGGGTCACAAAGATATCCTGGAGAAGGAAATGGCAACCTACTCTAGTATTCTTGCACAGAGAATTCCATGGACAGTGAAGCCTGGTGAACTACAGTCCATGGGGTCGTAAGGAGTCAGACATGACTGAGAAACTAACACTTTTTTTTTTTTAACACTATACAGTTAATAAATTTAGTAGTCAGGGTTTAATTTCTCTTCTTTCAAATCTCTTCTCTTTTTGTCACTCTCAACATCCTTGAGCTTTCTTTGAGTTTTCTTTTGGTATTCAAAATGAGTTGTTAGTAGAGGATATTAAAGTAAGTAAATGTAAAAATAGATATTATATTACCGAGAGAATAATTATTAAAGTATAATTATAAATTTTCACTAATAAATAATTGTTGAAATGTAATTATAAGTTTTCACATTAGAGGAGACACTAATGAAAGACATTTTTATCTTTTTTTTTCTTCCCCCTTTAATAGTATCATTCCTGTGATTCTACTTTTAAAATAGGGTTTCAAGGTTTCTAGGGAAGGAGATTGGTGTCAGAATTTCCAATAAAAGCTTGATTGCGTGATAGATTACCTGTTCAAGTAGTGATGTATAGTTTCCAATAATTTTGAAAGCACATTTAGCCCTCATTCCACTGTACGTATTACATAGATTTTATCTGAAATTTTGCAAAAGTGCTACCCAATCATTCTTTGTACTTAAGATGAAGGGGAAAGCTGTAAGTTTCACTAAAGCATGACACTTCCAAGCACATATTCACTATACATATATACATATTTTTTTTTTTTTCAAATTTTTCCTTGAACACTTAACAGGTCAGTAGGCAAGATATTATAGAGACAGAGTACTTTGGTATAATGCAAGTGTTTTAGAAGCAGATTGATGTCTGCCCTCATAAATTAGGAATTAGGCAATAACAAAAAAAAAAAAAAAAGAAATCAGCAGCATTTTGTTTTCAATTAGGGACTAGAAGAGGGACTTCCCTGGCTGTCTAGCAGTTAAGAGTTCGCTTCCCAATTCAGGGGTTCAATGGTTTAATCCCTGGTCGGGAAGCTAGGATCTCACAAGTTGTGGGGCCAAAAAAACCAAAACATAAAGAAGAAGCAATATTGTAACAAATTCAATAAAGACTTTAAAAATCATCTAGATAAAAAAAAAATCTTGAAAAATAAGAGCTAGAAGAATGACAGTCAATGAGGTACTCTGAATAATTCCATCAGTTACAAGATGCTTCAAGGCATGTGCTTGCTGATGCAATTAAATAGCATGATCATGAATATTAGGGCTTTGTTTGGGTCTTGAGTCGGGTGAAGAATGTGAGTATGGTTTTCTTTTCAGTAGAAAACGTATAGAAAGGGAAATATCCTTAGGAAGACAAGGTAGTGCCTCGAAGTACAAGAGGAACAACTTTTCTTTTACTAATCATTGAGTCTTCTCATTCAAGTGAGGAAATGGCATGAAACAAATAGCCTACACAAGGATATTTAAGTAAAGTATATTTACTTAAATAATGATTAATTTGTATGATAAAAAAGAGATAAGTTTTCCAGCTTGGGGGATTGGGATTAACAGAGGTAATCAGAGCTGAGATGGAATTTGGTCCAATTTTACACTCAACTCATGTGCAGACAGGCAGGAGAGATGTCTGGCTCTCAAGGCCCTTCAGTGTTCTATTTCTTCTTATCCTTGTCAATCACTCCCTTCCAAGGCTGTGTACATATGACTGGATCCTCATATCAGTTATAACCCATGATCCACAGCTCCCCAGTGTTACCAAATCCTTACACTACCATTAGTGGGATGATCGTTTGCCATAGCTAGCAAATATATAGAATTAACACTGGCTTTCATATTGTTTTGTGGTATCAGGTAAGTGAAAATATCTGAAATATAGCACTTATTATATAACAGAGAACACCCAAATAATTTTTTAAATTATTTCACTTTTATGTTTTTATCAATAGTATCTCTCTTACAACAACTTTAAGAGGTGAGGATTATAATTCCACAATGCAGATTAGAAAATTGAGTCACAATTTGTAAAGACCTTATGTCCTGAGTATTGTAACCTATATATGACTTTTGACTCTAGAATCCCAGCTTTCAACTTTCTTAATTATACTAAAGTTTCCAGATATAATCTGGACTGAAGTCGTGAACTCTGGTGAAGAAAATGCTGGTGACGTTTGCAAATCTTTTTTAGTATTTTCTCATTGGCATGTGTTATTTGCTTTCCTCTTCCCCTTCCTCCTTCTCCTTGTTCTTTAATGATATCACTGGAGAAAGTGATGAGAGATGATAGAGAGCTTTCTGATGAAATAATTAAGACCTGGAGCTATATGGAGATGGATTTGAGACACTCTTTCCTGACCTTATCCGAGTTTGTCCATGGGGAAGCAATAGGCCAAGTCCAGAAGAGGATGTTCTAGGAGGGTCCATCAGGCTCTCAGCAGGACTCTGACCAGCTACAGTGTCCATGGGTGCTTGAGCCTGGGTACTTAAGTGACTAGCAACAACCACTGCGGGAGTTCTAGGAAGTAACAGTCATCTCACTGCACATGAAGCAATCAGACATAAAGGCAATTAAGTCATTCTTCCACAATTTCCTACCATGATGCAGACACTTCCATCTCCATTTAAATGCACTTGCTTTCAAAGAGGAAAAGGGAAATCACTCAGTGCCTTCCAGATTGACATCTTGATATTCTCTTCTTCCTTCTTGGCCCACATTCCCTACAGATGGTTTCAAATACTCCAGATTTAATATAAATGAAAAGTACCCCTTCCATTCCCCATGGAATTCAAGTGTCTCCATCTTAATCAGTTCAGTTTAGTTCAGTCGCTCAGTCGTGTCCACCTCTTTGCGACCCCATGAACCTCAGCACGCCAGGCCTCCCTATCTATCACCAACACCGGGAGTCAACCCAAACCCATGTCCATCAAGTCGGTGATGCCATCCAACCATCTCATCCTCTGTCGTCCCCTTCTCCTCCTGCCCTCAATCTTTCCCAGCATCAGGGTCTTTTCAAATGAGTCAGCTCTTCACATCAGGTGGCCAAAGTATTGGAGTTTCAGCTTCAGCATCAGTCCTTCCAATGAACGCCCAGGACTGATCTCCTTTAGGATGGAAGGTTGGATCTCCTTGCAGTCCAAGGGACTCTCAAGAGTCTTCTCCAACACCACAGTTCAAAAGCATCAATTTTAAAGTGCTCTGAAACAGAACACATGGCTGTTTAAGAGGATGCAATAAGGAGATCTGGAGAGTGAGGTCAGGCTCCTTTGAGGAAAATGTCTAATCTGATATCTGGAGGATAAATAGTAATTAATGACATAGAAGAAAAAGAGATTGACATTCCAGGCATAGAGGATGCCACGTATACTGACCTTATCCATAAGAAACACAATATTTTCAAGACCTTGAAAAATGACCCAAGTTGCTAAACAACCCAAAGTGAGACAAAGAATGGCATAAAATATAGCTACTGAGATGTGTGGGTACAGAGCAGGAAAAGCTATATATACCTACTAAATAGTTTGTTCTTTATTTAAAAGCAATAGACAATCACTGAACAGATCTAAAAAAGGAAGTCTCATGCTCATATCTGCATTTAACATAAGATACCTCAGCATAACTGAGCTAGCAGAGCTCACAGGACACATGATATGGACCTATCCTCATAAGCTGGTCATTCAGAAAAAAAAAAAAAAAGAAGAAGTAAAAAAAGTTGGACAAAGCTCAAAAACTATCTGCTTGTGGGCTGAAGAGCTAATAGCAGTGTCAAGCATTAGTGAAACAGAATTCTACAAGGACAGTTTCAGAGTGTGTGTTTATCTGCTCAGGCATCTGTAACAAAGTACCATACACTCAGTGGCTCATACCAACAGAAATGTGTATCTGTAGTTCTGGAGTCTAGAAGTATGGTTTCAGGCTGCCAGTGATAAAGTTTTGGTGAGGAACTGCTTCCGGGGTCATAGACAGCCATCTTTTCCCTGTGTCCTCACAGAACAGATGGATGAGGGAACTGTCTGGGGTTTCTTGTATAAGGGCACTAATCCCATTCATGAGAGCTTTACTCTCATGACCTTGTCAGCCCCTAAAGGCCCATCTCCTAATACCATCATATTGGAGGTTCAGTTCAGTTCATATTGGAGATTAGGATTGCAATAAATTAATTTGGGGGGGGTGGGGGACACAAATATTCAGTTTACAGCAGGGTAGAATCTCATTTGGGAATCTGCTTTTATCTCTGATGCCAAGTCTAGCATGGGAACCTCAGAATCTGGAAGCTAAGGCTTATTGTTAAAATCTCTCCAGGTTAAGGGCCAAGGAATCAGTGTTCTGCTCCCCCGACTTTGGGGAATAGCCCTAGAGGGCCTTCTTCCCATAAGATTGAAACAGCCAAGGTCTCCTTACAAAAGGAAGAATGAACCAGAAGTGGAAATGTTCACAGATCCCTGTGCAGTTTTTAAATGACTCCTCTCTGAAATTGGATTAAGAAGATCCTTGGATATCAATGTCAGGCCCCAGGCAGCAGCATCAGTTCAGTTCAGTTCAGTTGCTCAGTTCTGTCCTACTCTTTGCGATCCCATGAACCACAGCACGCCAGGCCTCCCTGTCCATCGCCAACTCCTGGTATTTACCCAAACTCCTGTCCATTGAGTCGGTGATGCCATCTGACCATCTCATCCTCTGTATTCCCCTTCTCCTGCCTTCAATCTTTCCCAACATCAGGGTCTTTTCAAATGAGTCAGCTCTTCACATCAGGTGGCCAAAATATTAGAGTTTCAGCTTCAACATCAGTCCTTCCAATGAATACCCAGGCCTGATCTCCTTTAGGATGGACTGGTTGGATCTCCTTGCAGTCCAAGGGACTCTCAAGAGTCTTCTCCAACACCACAGTTCAAAAGCATCAATTCTTTGGCACTCAGCTTTCTTTATAGTCCAACTCTCACATCCATACATGACCACTGGAAAAACCATAGTCTTCCATCTAAATAGACTAATTCTGCTACCCAGTGTTGCCACATAAAAATAGGAAATGATTAATTACCTTTGTGCTGCTTGTTTTACTTCTATCGATGCTGGGTCTAAGGGTTTCTCCTTATATTCTAGGCTGAAAGCAGGATGTTTCTTCCAATATCCTCTATAATCCTCTGTCCTTCATATTCTATGGAGAATCTATTCTATTTTCCTACTTGTGCTTCTACTTTTCCTTGGGCATTTTTTTCCTTTACTCTTCTGGCCAGAATTCCCTGACTCTATCAGCAAATATATGTCTAAACTTTTTTTGTGTATCTTTATTATTAATATAATGTTATATTATTAATTTATTCATTTTAATTTTATTTAGTTAATTCTATTTAATAAATTATTTATTATTAATATAATATTATAATATAATCATATATTATTCCCTAAAATTTTGTTTTGAGGTTGATTTATATACCATGAAATTCACCCAAGTTAAATTACAGTTCAGTAAGAGTTTTAATGAATTTATACAATGGTGAAAACATCACTATGATTCTATTTTAGAACAATCTCACCATTCACACACAATTCATGTTAGTTAAAAAATACCTTGGAGAAAAGCACTAAGGGATCTGGATAATATCACATGTTCCTATTTTAGCTGAATCAACTACAGTCTAGACTACTGAGGAAGGAAACTAGTCTTCCACCTCCCCCTTTCCTGCACGTAGAATCCGTATTAATTACATCATTCTATCTTTCTTCTGATAGCTTGTTACATGGAAGAGAGATGTGTGTTTGTTCTGCAAGCATCCTGCTGATGTCCAGCACCTGTGTTGGAAATGGGTTGAACATAGAAACTTTTAATCATCTCCGCTGGACATATTTGGACTAGGCTTCTTCAGAAAGCAGTGAAATATTCAGGAGGATCTAGGTGAACACCTACTTGTCAAGAATACATAAGAAGTGGGAATTCCCTGGAGGTCCAATGCTTAGAACTCAAACACTTTCACTGTCTAGGGCCAGGTTTGATCCCTGGTTGGGGAACTAAGATCCTACGAGACATGTCACCTGGACCAAAAAAAAAAAAAAAGTAAGACTGGAAGTACCATGTGGGTCATTAGAAGATATTGCCATTCTTATAAATCTCAAAACAATCTAAGATTTAAAGTCACCTTAAAGACATAAAAGAGATTTTTCAAAAGAAAAACACACCTTGATAATAGTTAATGACAAAGAATTTGTAGATGTAACTACTATTCATGAAGGTGCCCATTGAAGCATAAAGACACATTTTTTTTTAGGTGCAGGTATATCAGGACCACCCATAAACTTGAAAAATCTTCTTCAGGCCAGTACTGTGCAGTCATTTTAAGTGATGCTCTATCTGGTGTGAGATTTAATGTAACAGTCTGGCAGAATAGAATATAATCTTATTACAAAAAGCACATATATATTTTTATAAAAATACATCATTGGAATTCAATTACATACCAATCACAGGTGTGTTTATGCTAGATTAGTTCAATTTATTTTGGTCATTTTGGCACACTGGATTTGCACCATTAGCTATTGTCTTAAATATAAGAATTCTAGTGTCAAGATGGCTAAGGATGAGCTGAGAGATCTATCAGAAACCCTATTTCCCGCCATTTATTATGTTCATTCTCCCATTTGACGATGCTTTGCATAATACTATGCTGAGTCTGACAACATCGATTCCTGTCAGGATAGACTAGCTCAAGATTTTTGTATAGTATGAGTGCACTGAAATCCATGATACAAACCATTATTTTTTAATTATGTTGGCTAACATCAAGCTATTGATCCAATTCAGTATTCACCTTTCTGGTGAGGCTTTCTTAGACCTCACCTACTTCTGGAATGAATTCCTCCTCTGAGACCTCTAATATACTACTAATTTTTTTTTTTTGTAATTAATAAACTTCATATTTTAGAGAGGTCCCTCTAGGGTTTGGTCACAGCCTCACCTACTCATGGAAGTACAAGCCCTGTACACAGAAGAAAGGGACTATATCCAGGAGATGCAGAACCTATCCTACAATGTGTAATGAGAGGAGTCAGATAAATACAAATAGGACAGGATTCTGACAGTGTTAAGTGAAAGGGAACATAAAGGTGGATAACAGAGATACTGCTAATATGGGTACACTTGCCCATATTAAATACTGTAGGAACACTGTTTACTGCTCTGGCTAGACCCCAGGGAGGCTAGACCCCAGTGCTACAAAGCACTGCTGAGGTTGCTCTTAGAAGCTTTGGGAAGCCATGACCCCAAAATGATGTAACACAGAAACAGCAGGATCAGCAAAGTAGATGGTGGAAGAGGGAATCAAAAGGTTTCCACCCATTGAGAATGAACTTCCATGGAAACTGCCCTCAAGGACAAAAATCTATGAAAAAGTCTTATTTTCTGACCATGACTCATAGGTAGCAAAGGACTGTGATCCCAGAGAGAAAAGAAACAAATGAGGTGACCCTTTGATTACACCAGTTTACTGCTTGAAGACAAGTTCCAAGCTGTGGTAGGGGAGAAAAATCCAAATGGTCTAAGTTGAGGAGGTAGAGGTCTAAAATAGGGGAGGTTGAGGGTGGGGTTAGATTTGCAGGCTGGAGCACTGAGGAAAGGGAACTGCGCAGAGAGCTCCATGGATCTGCAGAGGATTCCCCTGCTGTTTGGTTAGACTCCCACCTGCACAGAGGAAACACCACCCAAACAGTCAACCGGACAACTCTACACAGGATAGGAGGGGAACACAGGAAATATTCTTGCAAGGCTATACACCGAATGTCTGGAGGTATATTATTTGAAGTTGAAGACAGATATTATAAACCTGACAATCATCCCTATTCACTGGGAAGATTCTGCCCTCATACATTTTTATTATTTTCTCCTTACTCCATTGTCCTAATCGCAGACACACTTTACAGCTTTATGCAGACATTAAAAATAAGGTAGGCGTTAAGGTCATTCTGCAATGTCTATGCTTCGATGGAGGTGGTATGCTGAACTGCTTTCTCAGCAAAAGGTTCTTCCTCTTGCTGGACCATAATTTTTCACTGCATTTAGATTTCTTAATAATAGTTAATCTACTGAAATATTACCTTAAGAAGAAATGAGAAATAGAAAGTTAAATCTAGTTAAGTAGTATAGATTATTGTTCAAATGCATCTTAGTACATTTTACATTAGATGATAAGTAGACTTTAATGTATTTTTCTTTTAAACAACAAACTATTAGCATTTAAACCCTATATTCTTGGAATTCATTTGAAATTGATCTATCTTACCAGATGGAAAAATTAAGTTATTAGCTTTACATTTTTTTGAATATGATTGCTACCCATAAATCAGGTTTATGAGTAACAACCATATTCTAAATAATAGTCTGTTTTATGTTCATGTTTTATAACATTGAAATTATCCTAAATTACCATTCTAATAATGTATTACTATTTTTCAAAGTCATTTTTATGTTTTTTCCTGTTGCAAAGGGTTTAAGAGCACAAGGTCTATAGCCAGAATTTCTCATTAAAAATCCTTGCTCACCATTTCCTCATATTTCCCTCAGTAACATTGTGTATAACATTCCTCATTTAAACAAGTAAACAAACAATAATATCTACTTGTACATTTGCTTGAAATTTCATTATAATACATGTAAAGGGCTTAGAATTTACACTCATATTTTAAAGGCCTGCAAATACTGTTTTTATTATTTTTATTTATGATATAAAAATCTGGCAAACAGATCTATGAAAGAAGAACATTTCCTCTATTCTTACCAAATACAGATAATAATTGATATTTTGTTCTTTTAGATTGTTTTTCTGATGAAGATTTGAATACTTTCTTTATAAATACTTGGGGATAGACACTCTTCCAACTTGAAAACATAGAGATATTTATTATTATTTCTTTAGAAATTAATAACAATTGAATTTATGGACATGCTTCTTTAAAGATTTTTGACATATTTTAATATACCGAAATTGCTACCAAATTTCAAACTTCCAAAGTACTCCACTCACTTCTCTGCTCGTATTGCCAGCACTTACCAAATCAAAGGCTGACATTGCCTTCTCCTTATCTCTGTTAGTGCATGCTCAGCGGTGTCTGATTCTTTGCAATCCCAGGGTCCTTTGTCCATGGGATTCTCCAGGCAAGAATACTGGGGTGGTTTGCCATTTCCTTCTCTGGGGGAACTTCCTGACCCAGGGATCAACCCATGTCTTCTGCATTGCAGGCGGATTCTTTACCACTGAGCTACCGGGGAAGCTCCATATCTCAGGGTCTCCTCTTTTCTGTAAACTTTTACTACATTTTTCTCACTTATAATCTGGCCTGGCTTTTATTTTTCAAAATCGGTTACAGCAACCTTGACTTTATACAGCCTCTAGTTTAAGTGTTGAAAGGAATCTGTGCTTTACTACTGCTCACAGATTTTCAGAGTTTCATTGTGATTTTAAATTTATTTGACAATGTGAATAATATCTTGATTTATTAGACAATTTTCTTGAAAACTACATTTTTTTAGTTTGATGACTGCTGACATAATTCAGTGAGGGTTGGTGTTGTTAAAATAATGAGCTCTTTCAAACTTAAAATCTTATCTTAACTGTAAAATGATTGTTAAAGCATTACTACCCAGGTTAACTTTTCCACATATTTATTCAATGGAATCTTTTAAAACATACTAAAAAAGCCAACCTTAACAATCATGTCCAATGTTCTCTATTGTTGCTTAATACTGGTTTAAAAGGATTGGGTCGACTGTGTGTCACCCTTAATTGTCAATATTGTAGCTTTTGTAGTATTACCCTTGGTGGAAGCCTATGGAAAAGTGTATATTATTGGATTTGTAGATCTGTAATTGTGATAAGCATGAAAGTATTTTAACTTGGATACTAAATTTTGTATGGCATATGTCTGTTTCACATCAAATATTTTGTCTATCAAAGATCACTTTTATAGTGGGCCATGAAAAACATACTTGAGTCAAAACACTAGTATGATATATTAGCAGAAGGTAGATCTATAATATGTCAATTTATGCTTTACTTGATATAATTATACTTGTTTTTAAGGTGCTTTAAGATGCTAAAATTATTTAATCTTATTTTGGTTTATGTAGCGTGGAGTTGGACAACTGCATTTGTGTTGTCTGAAAGCTTCAATATGATGATGTAATTGAAATCATATTTGGGACTTCCAGGCTCAAGACAATGGTAGCTTATGCCTACGTCTTTTCCCAATATTTCCTCCAAAACAATACAAAATAACAAGAGTAAGAACTACTTTCTCTCCCTTTTAAAAAGTGTTTTTATATTAGAGGCATTAGCCCTATATCTGTGACATAGGTTGTAAACATTGTCTTCCAGTTTTTCATTTACTTTTAAATTTAAAAAAAAGTATTATGAGAAGACAGCTTTGGGTTTGATATGATTAAGAATAATTTATGTGGGTGATGCATTCAACCTTCTATATCTCAGTTACTTCACATGTTGAATTATCTTTTCCTTACAAATACTCTCAACCATGTACTTCCATTGTCATATTCTGGAACCAGAGCTCAACACATTCCAAACTCTTAATTTCAAGCATCATACTGTGAATACCAGTATCAGTAGCCCACCTACTCTACTTATACTACTCTATCAATTTCTTGACCTAATTGAGTCAGTTATTTGATTACCTATTGCTAATTTTCTTTTATTGTTTTTAAAAATGTCGTCACTCTGTCGGTCATCACATACTGACTTGGAATCCACAGCTCAGCATTATAATCAATCCCTTTCAATCAGTCTCAACTTCATTGCCTTTCTCACCTACAAAATGCACATCTCAGCGTAAAACTATCTGCTGCATTTGTTTGAATCTCACCTCACATTTATAACCAAAGAATTCAGACCATTATTCACAAGACCAACCTCCTATGCTTCCCAAGAACAAGTTCTATTTCACCTCTCAAGACATCCTTACTCTTACTCCTCTTTACTCAAAACCACAGCAGTACTCCCCAAGTCTCAGTGCCCAACCCATGAATTTGTCTTCTAATTTGCAGAGAAAGTAGTCATGATCACCTTAAAATATCTCCTTGTCATCACAGAAATTCTGTCCTACTCATGTCTGCACATGTGTGCCCTTCTTTCCCTTTTGCAACAAGAGGACATCTGTCTGTACTTCGATCTAAGACAAACATTCCATTTGAGCTATAGAAACTCTATCTTCTCCAAAAGTCTATTGTGTTTTCCCTCATTATAAACTTTCCTGCATCTAAATTTATTCTAAATTTAAGGGAAAAAACCCTAAATATCGTCTATAAGACACAAAACCAAACAACAGTATCAATGAAACGACAACACTCTCTTGCTTGACTTCATTAACTTTTCAGTTGTTTACTTCTGCTATCCTCACAGAAAATTTTTCTTGAAAGATGCTTATTTTTACTGTGTCTTCATCCTAGTGGGGGGCAGGGCTAAGTATCCTAGTGGGGGCAGGGCTCATTTTCCCACCAGTTCTAGCATATAAATCTTACTTTGCTCAAGCAAATTGCTATTTACAATTCTCATACAAATATTGGACTTTTCTCTGGCATTTGGTGCAATTCTGATCAGAGACACAGGAAGGAAACTGTGTTTAGACATCTGGAATATTTTTCCTCAACCAACTTAATTTACCATATAATCTAACAGATTTTAATTCTCATCATTCCACAAAAATAGTTCTAAGTTACCAATTGTATTGTTGTTTAGTTGCTAAATCATGTCTGACTCTTCTGAGACCCCATGGACTGCAATCTGCTTGGCTCCTTTGTCCATGGGATTTCTCAGACAAGAATACTGAAGTGGGTTGTCATTTCTTTCTCCAGGGAATCTTCTAGACCCAGAGATCAAACCTGCGTCTTCTGTATTGGCAGGCAAGTTTTTTACCAGTGAGTCACCAGGGGAGTCTGTCAATTGTATACAGCATGCTAAAGCACAGAGATCAGTTCTCTATTTCCAGATACTCAAACTATTTACTCATTATTACAATAAATAAAATATCCTTGAAGGTAGGGTCTTTTATTATTTTTCAATGTGTATTTAGATACCTGTCACTTCATAAACCTTCATTTGTTTAATCAGTTAAAAAAGTTATCAGCAACATTTGACATAAATGATCATTCATTTTTCTTAATTTTTAAGTTTTTTTTTTACTTTATACTGTATACAGTATACTGTATACTTTTAAAAACTTTATACAGTATACTTTACTGTATACTGTAAAGAATGTACTTCTTTACATTCATTGGTTCATACTTTATATTATCTTTTCCAGTTTCCTTCTTCCATATTATGCATTTCTAATATACATGTTTAATTTATGTACTATTGGAAAATATGTTATAATTTCCTATATCTAAATATAACATGAAAATTTAACTCATGCCCCTTATTAAAATCTTAAAACTATATACTTCAATTTTGACCACATCTTGTTAAGTGTTACAAACAGTCAATTCATTTTTCTAATTTTTGTTTAAAAGGATCACTTATCTTTTATAGAAATTCAGAATGAAAATAACACCTTTGATGTTTACTCACTTATTTGTGATTGTTGGTAATCTTAATTTTGTTTGGTTGTATTTTTGCATTTCCTTTTAGCATAATTGTTCTCTTTTTTGAGCTTTCTTTTTAACTTTTTTTGTAGATCAAATCTATTGGCAATTGATTACCTTAAATTTTATTACTATGAAAAAATTTAATTTGTTTCTTCAATTTGGGAAGACATTTTCTCTAAGAGTATAGTTTGAAAGTTTTTATTTTCATTTTTAAGAATTAGAAATACCTCTCCAATTTCCTCTGATTTACTCATTTATGAAAATAGTCTGTTGAAAGAATTGTGAGCCTTATATTTATTCCATTTTACATAATATATCTCTTATTCTGTGATATATATATATATATACGTGTACCAAAAATTTTACTATTAACATTGTCATTTTCTTTTTAATGTATTTTCTTAGAGTTCATTGAGGTTCATAGAACTTGGGAGTTTATTTTTCATCACATTTTGGAAAAAATGTATCAATTATTTCCTCAAATAATTTTCAGCTTCTATCGTTTGAGATTTCAATTTTATGTGAATTGTAGTACTTTATATTTCCCATAGGTATTTTCTGTGCCCTCTTATCTTGATTTTCCAGTCTGTTTCCCTTTATTTTTGTACCTTATTTGGAATGGCTCTACAACAATGTTTTGTTCACTAATATTTCTTCTATAGAGTCTAAGGCAACATTAATGCCATTTAGGATATTTTAAATTTCAGATACTGCATTTTTATTCTCTATAAATTAATTTTCAATCTTTGTACGTTGTTCATTTGCTTGTTTATTTTATTCAAGCTTTCTCCATTTTCTTGATATGGCACTTCATTCACACAGGTGTGTTGTGGTTTAATTTTATTATTTCTATTGTTTCTGGGTATATTTCTATTGATCAAGTTTGTTTGGATTGTGTATTATATTCTCTTGCCTCTTTGCATGGCTAGTAATTTTTGGTAGAATGTCAAACGTTGATAATATTTTTGTTGTTGTGTGCTGGATTTTGCTTACTCTTTTAAAGAGCATTGGACTTTACCTGTGATATAATTAAGTGGCATAATTAGTTGAATCATTTTTAGATTATTTTTTAAAGTTTGGTAGGATAACTGCTAATTACATGCCTTTTCAATGTCTGTGGATGGCATGATTTTCCCTGCTGGCTGGTGTGAAGATGAATGTATTTTTTAAAGAATCTTCATTTCCTTATTTGGCTGTGTTGGGTCTTAGTTGTAGCATATGAGATCTTCAGTCTTGGTTGTGGCGTGTGAATGCTTAGCTGCAGCATGTGGGATCTTAGTTCTCTCTCCAGGTATTGAACCCAGGTGCCCTGCTCTGGGAGTACAGACTCTTGATCACTGGGCCACAGGGGAGTCCAGGAAGATGAATATTTATAGCCCAACGTGAGCCCTAGGAATCTGTAGCTCACTACATTCTGGTAGTTCTTTTCCCGACCTCATGGAGTTTCACCTCATGCACACATAACCTGTGACATTCACCTAGGGTCCCAAAGAGACCCTTCTGAAGACATCCAGAGTCCTCTTTCTGAAGCACTCTCCTCTACAGTACTCTGCTTCATAAATCCTAGCTGTGTATCTTCCCGAAATCCAATCCCTGTCTCCTGAAGTTAGCAGGACTTCTGAGCTCTGATTGAGTCACCCTCCCTTTTCAGCAGCCTGGGAACTGCCTTGAGATGGTAAGCTGGGGAAATTTTAGAGTTCACGTCATTGTTTTCTCTTTTCTTGGGGATCATATCCTTGCAATTTGACAATATCTATTCTGCAATGCCTGAAAATATTTGTTTTGTATACTTTATACAGCTTTCTAGCTGTGTATAGTTTGGTGGTACTTCTTGTAACAGTTAATCCTTCATGGGCAGAGAAGAAGTCTTCCTACCAGATGTTTAAATGTTGGAGAGCTCTAGAGCTGTGTACTTAGTCTCCTCCTTTTTAAAATTTTCTTTTGACACTCTTTCTCCTAAATGATCTTATGTAGTCCACTTACTTAAAGTACTATTTATATGCCAATGGCTCAAGCGTATATTTCCATAGCCCAGAATTTTCTTTCTTCCCCATTATATTCAACTGTTTACTTGACATCTCATCTGTTAGCCCTCTCAGGATTATTCTGACCATAACAGAACTATTGATTCTTTAGTCTGCAGTAAATTGAACCACAATTCACACAGATACTAAGGCCAAAAACTTGAGTCATTCTTGATTTCTTTCTTTCTTTAACCCTCACAGTCAATCCATCAATAAATTCTGAAGCCTCTGCCTTCAAAATACATATTTCTTTTTACTACTTTACCATTTTCACTGCTATCGACCTAGTTCAAGCCAATAAAATTAAACAGATAATGTCACTACCCTCCTTAAACCCTATTTTAAAAATACAATGAATTAAAATCTTTTTACTATGTTTTATAAAGTCCTCTCTGATCTCTTAATTCAGTTCTTTTATCCACCCATTCACTATGATCAAGCCACACTGGACTGCTTTCTGTCTCTTGAACACACAAGTTTGTTTCCAGATCAGAGACTTCACACTTTTCCTTCATCTTCTTCAAAACCTCTTCTGCATGGATTTTGACATAACAAGATTTAGGGGACAATTTATGTAATGGTGTATATGTGTGTGTGTATGTAGAATTCAAGTGAACTAAGACATGCCACTTTGTGTAACAATATCACTTCTATCTTCTCTATTCTTACTGCGATTATCAATGCTTTCTTTTACATTCATTTGTGTATTTATTTTCTCTTTTCTCCAGCCAGAGTGAAAATCCCTCAAGTGTTAAGACTTGATTTATTTTATGAAGCAATAAATTATCAGCACTTAGATGAGTTTCTAACACATAGTAGGAACTAAATTCATACTTATTGAATATATGAATATATAAATAATATATTTTATTGTAAAAATATAATATATGGATGCATAAAGCACTTTAATATAAAAAAATCTGTCTATGGTAGGAGTAAGAGTTGTGCCAGAAATTTTCTGTTGAAGTACAAAATAATTTTTTTAAAAGCTGTTATTTTGACTTTTTATTAGAAATAAGCCAGGAAATGAAAAAGACCTTGTTTCAGTCAGACTAGTACAATAGAGAGAACATCATTCATGATATTATCATATTTAAAATGTAAAGAAACTTATTTAAATAGGCAGTATGTTTTCTTCCCATTATTTCCTGCTCTACAGCATAATGATACAGACTAAAGAATAAAAATCTTTCAGGAGTGTTTTCAAAAGAATATTTTATTCACATCTGTTACACAGTAATCCCACATTATAAAAATTCAAGAGATGACAGAAGTGTTTTTATAACTTATTTTAATAACATATATAACCTTTATTAACTTGTATGCTTTCTCTCTGCTCCCACATATTTAAGATTGAGTTTGTCACGAGTTTTGTTTGTATTATTTGGCTTCTTATTCCCAGGTTCACATTTGCCTTAATAAACTGAACTATCCTTTATTTGCTTAAATCATAAGGAACATGGCAATGTTCTGAGTGAAATGGGAAGCTTCTATGCTTGACTGTGTTACAATTTTGATGTTTCTTGTTATTCCTAATGGGAATGCATATTAAGTGGCAACTTCAAATGAGATGAGTAAGCACTATACAGGTTAACCAAGCTTCATTGACTCAGCCTTTTCAAGCAAAATCATTTGTCAAATGGCCTGGGAGGAATAAGAGGTAGCCTTAGAAGTTTAGAGGAACATTTTTTTTCCCAACAAATGTACAACTTCAACTATTCTACCATATATGTTGAAATATAGCCTATTATTGTAGAAAGAATATGTACTCTGGAGTTAGAAGAGAAAGTTGGGATATGAAATGGGGATTTGATATCTTTAGAATTTAATCAATTTGTATAATTTCTTTGAGTTTCAGTTTATGTACCTGAAAAATGTTACAGTACCTAGTTCACTGCATGGCTAGAATCAATGCAGAGCAATCAGAAGAGAGTCTGTTCAGTTGAGTCACTCGGTCATGTCCGACTCCTTGTGACCCCATGTACTGCAGCACGCCAGGCCTCCCTGTCCATCATCAATTCCCGGAGTTTACTCAAACTCATGTCCATTGACTCAGTAATGCCATCCAACCATCTCATCCTCTGTTGTCCCCTTCTCTTCCCGCCTTCAATCTTTCCCAGCAGCAGGGTCTTTTCCAATGAGTTCTTCATATCAGGTGGCCAAAGGATTGGAGTTTCAGCTTCAGCATCAGTCCTTCCAGTGAATATTCAGGGCAGATTTCCTTTAGGATGGACTGGTTGGATCTCCTTGCAGTCCAAGGGACTCTCAAGAGTCTTCTCCAACACCACAGTTCAAAAGCATCAATTCTTTGGCGCTCAGGTTTCTTTATAGTCCAACTCTCACATCCATACATGACTACTAGAAAAACCATAGCTTTGACTAAATGGACCTTTGTTGGCAAAGCAATGTCTCTGCTTTTTAATATGCTAAGTTGGTCATAACTTTCCTTCCAAGGAGTCAGCATCTTTTAATTTCATGGCTGCAGTCACCATCTGCAGTGATTTTGGAGCCCCCCAAAATAAAGTCTGTCACTGTTTCCATTGTTTCCTCATCTATTTGCCATGAAGTGATGGGACCAGATGCCATGATCTTTGTTTTCTGAATGTTGAGGTTTAACCCAACTTCTTCACTCTCCTCTTTCACTAATCAATAAAGTTATCAATAAAGTAATCAATAAACTAACCAATAAACTAATCAACAAAGTTATGTTTATTTATTATAACTGTTTCTACCCATCAGGAAATTTTAAATGGTAAATGCCTACCTTGTAACCATGTTGTGTGAAGACAGAGAAGCATACATTATTGGTTATGTAGTAAAACTTTGGTGAAATAAATCAATTTTTATGATACTAGTAAAGGTCAGAAGTATTTCAGTAAAGAGTATCACAAGCTGGAAAATTTAATTTTTTTTCTTCCTAAAATTTTACCAGTCTATTTTATTATATTGTTGCTTATAAAAGCAGTTGGCTCAGGTCATTCTAAAAGTATTCATTTAACAAACATTTATTAAATATTAACTAAAATTTGTGTATATATCCATTCATCTTATTTTCTGTTTATCCAATGATTCATCTATGCATATCTTCTTTCTTTCAACACATTTTTTGATATAGTAGTTTATGCTAGGAAGTAAGAGGAGCTAGAAGTACCAAAAGGAGCACAAAGTAAATAAATGTGTTTTATGAATTGTATATTTCAGAGTAATATATTATCTTTCTCTTCATCTGGTATTGAAAATGGTAGAAAGGCAAATGACTGGTAAAGATCTTTCCAAGTCAGTGGTATGTGAGTGATAATTTGTATAAAACAAAAAATATGATTGAGACATAGTCTCAGCCTATGGTCTCGTGGAAAAGACAGGTATGGAGAACAATAGATTATTCTGTCTAGGATAATTAGTGTGACAGAATGTTAAATGGAGAGTTTTGACTAAGGTGCCAAGATATGATATATGTAAAACCTCAAATGAGTTGTGATATAGATCAAAATGCAGTCTTCAAAGATGTGAGAGTTGGACCATAAAGAACACTGAGCACTAAAGAATTGATGCTTTTGAATTGTGGTGCTGGATAAGGCTCTTGAGAGTTCCTTGGACTTCAAGGAAATCAAACCAATTAATCTTAAAGGAAATCAACCCTGAATATTTATTGGAAGGACTGATGCTGAAGCTGAAGCTCCAACACTTTGACCACCTGATGCAAACAGTCAATTTATTAGAAAAGACCCTGCTGCTGGGAAAGACTGAGGGCAGGAAAAGAAGAGAGTGGCAGAGGATGAGATGCCACTCATCCTCTTAAATAGTTAAATAGTATCATCAACTCAATGTAAACTCAATGAGCAAACTCCGAGAGCTAGTGAATGACAGGGAAGCCCAGTATGCTGTAGTGCATGGGGTCACAAAGAGTCAGACATAACTGAATGACTGAACAACAACAGATATATATGAAGAAGTTTTAAAAGTTCTTAGATCTCTTATTCATTTCAAGGATGGGGAATTTTTTTAAAATATTATGGGGATAATTTTAGGAAGAGGAATTTCATAGAATATAATGGAGATTTTAGCTAAAAACTTTGGAGAAAGTAGCACAAAATGGGCTTTGAAGGATAAGTAGTTTTATTGTTTTGTTTTATTTTGTTTTGTAGGATGGCAAAGGGCAAAGAGAGAAATGACATTTCAAATTTAAGTTTTGACAGTTCAGTTACATATAATAATTAGTTATTTTGCAACAATATTATCGGGTAGGAGGTCCAAGGCATGAGAGACTGAGTCCTGAATGGGAGGTTGGAGTCAGATCCAGAGGAGAGTAGAAATCTAAGAAGTTGTGTCTATAAGTTATGGGAAGCTAGTAATAGTCATGAGAGTAACAGTAAATTTCAGGGTATGTAGCATACCTCTAAGGTATGGTGAATGGGCTTAGATATCCAGAGAGTTCAAATATTTTCTGTAAATTGAGCATATCACAACCTTCTGAACTCATTTCTTGTTTTTCAGTCATATTTACCAGACAATACTGGCTTTAGGGAATCAGAGTAGAAATTGCTGGCTTTTCCATAGTATTTGAAGAATGAACGCTGTAGTTTACTAATGCATTAAACTTCAATAAAGATGATAAAACAGTTTGTGGTGGGCGTTAATTCATTGCACCTTGCCTTTTGTGTAAAGCACAGGAATTTTCTTCATCTTCCTCATTTAAGATATAATAACAACAAACTAGACATGACCGGGGCCTTGCACTGCTTAGTGCAATATTTGCTCAAAGACTCTAAGTGATTCCTGGGCAAAGTTTTGAAGATTCTCAGTTCCCTCCTTTGTTCAACTTTGCCCCCGCAAATTTCAACGATGCTAGTAGGCCCAAAGGGTGACTTCTACAGCTTCGTCCCAGAAGATGCCTGTTTTTGGTTTTGGTTCTCCTTCCCTGCACCATGGTTTGGAACCTGTAACCAGGCAGAAATGAGGTGGGTGGGAGGGGAAAATTGAATTTACCTTGTACATTCCTTTAAGAACCAAGCCATGCTCTTTCTACTGTGACCTGTCCAGATCCACAGTTGCTAACACTGGGAGAGTTAATCAAACACCTTTGGCACCATCAGAATCCAATTTTAAAAGTTCTGTTGAGCACAGTAATTATTAGTTATCTTAAAATCTGGTTCTGATAATCTAAACATTTGTTGTCTATTGTTGGTTTTTACCCATGTGTTTCTGTCATATAATGAGTCTAGTTTTTCTTTTTTTCTTTTCTTTTTTTTCTTTTTTAATGTGTCAGGCCCTGAATTTAAGAAACACTTTTAGATGTAACTTGAGGGCAGGGCTGGGATAATCTTGTAATTAGAATTGCATATGCTACTGCATGAAATTAAAAGGCTCTTACTCCTTGGAAGGCAAGTTATGACCAACCTAGATAGCATATTAAAAAGCAGAGACATTACTTTGTCAACAAAGGTCCGTCTAGTCAAGGCTATGGTTTTTCCAGTAGTCATGTATGGATGTGAGAGTTGGACTATAAAGAAAGCTGAGCACTAAAGAATTGATGCTTTTGAACTGTGGTGTTGGAGAAGACTCTTGAGAGTCCCTTGGACTGCAAGGAGATCCAACCAGTCCATCCTAAAGGAGATCAGGCCTGGGTATTCATTGGAAGGACTGATGTTGAAGCTGAAACTCTAATACTTTGGCCACCTGATGCAAAGAGCTGACTCATTTGAAAAGACCCTGATGTTGGGAAAGATTGAAGGCAGGAGAAGGGGAAGACAGAGGATGAGATGGTCAGATGGCATCACCGACTCAATGGACATAAGTTTGGGTAAACACCAGGAGTTGGCGATGGACAGGGAGGCCTGGCGTGCTGTGGTTCATGGGGTTGCAAAGAGTAGGACACGACTGAGCAACTGAACTGAACTGAACTGATGCTGCTGCCTGGGGCCTAACATTGATATCCAAGGATCTTCTTAATCCAATTTCAGAGACAGGTCATTTAAAAACTGCACAGGGATCTGTGAACATTTCCACTTCTGGTTCATTCTTCCTTTTGTAAGGAGACCTTGGCTGTTTCAATCTTATGGGAAGAAGGCCCTCTAGGGCTATTCCCCAAAGTCGGGGGAGCAGAACACTGATTCCTTGGCCCTTAACCTGGAGAGATTTTAACAATAAGCCTTAGCTTCCAGATTCTGAGGTTCCCATGCTAGACTTGGTATCAGAGATAAAAGCAGATTCCCAAATGAGATTCTACCCTGCTGTAAACTGAATATTTGTGTCCCCCGCCCCCCCCAATTAATTTATTGCAATCCT
Source organism: Cervus canadensis (assembly GCF_019320065.1). Taxonomy (NCBI): domain Eukaryota; kingdom Metazoa; phylum Chordata; class Mammalia; order Artiodactyla; family Cervidae; genus Cervus; species Cervus canadensis. Next base: position 80,321,866 of record NC_057390.1, on the reverse strand, counting down.
AATCTCCAATATGAACTGAACTGAACCTCCAATATGATGGTATTAGGAGGTGGGCCTTTAGGGGCTGACAAGGTCATGAGAGTAAAGCTCTCATGAATGGGATTAGTGCCCTTATACAAGAAACCCCAGAGAGTTCCCTCACCCATCTGTTCTGTGAGGACACAGGGAAAAGATGGCTGTCTATGATCCCGGAAGCAGTTCCTCACTGGCAGCCTGAAACCATACTTCTAGACTCCAGAACTACAGATACACATTTCTGTTGGTATGAGCCACTGAGTGTGTGGTACTTTGTTACAGCTGCCTGAGCAGATAAACACACACTCTGAAACAGTCCTTGTAGAATTCTGTTTCAGTAATTCTTGACACTGCTGTTAGCTCTTCAGCCCACAAGCAGATAGTTTTTGAGCTTTGTCCAAGTTTTTTTACTTCTTTTTTTTTTTTTCTGAATGACCAGCTTACGAGGATAGGTCCATATCATGTGTCCTGTGAGCTCTGCTAGCTCAGTTATGCTGAGGTATCTTATGTTAAATGCAGATATGAGCATGAGACTTCCTTTTTTAGATCTGTTCAGTGATTGTCTATTGCTTTTAAATAAAGAACAAACTATTTAGTAGGTATATATAGCTTTTCCTGCTCTGTACCCACACATCTCAGTAGCTATATTTTATGCCATTCTTTGTCTCACTTCGGGTTGTTTAGCAACTTGGGTCATTTTTCAAGGTCTTGAAAATATTGTGTTTCTTATGGATAAGGTCAGTATCCTTGGCATCCTCTATGCCTGGAATGTCAATGTCTTTTTCTTCTATGTCATTAATTACTATTTATCCTCCAGATATCAGATTAGACATTTTCCTCAAAGGAGCCTGACCTCACTCTCCAGATCTCCTTATTGCATCCTCTTAAATAGCCATGTGTTCTGTTTCAGAGCACTTTAGAATTGTAGAATATGTTCATCATATCCATCCTTCCATGCTGGAGGCATGTTCTGAACTCATAATTATTTTTTACTATCATGCCCAGGGGTTAGTAGATAAATCCTGTCCTTAGCAGATGATCAATTCATATTTGCCCAATGAATACATGAACAAACTGTGAGGCACAGTGAATAAATGCCCTAATTCATTAGAACTTCAACAAAATCAAGCAGTAATAAGTGATTCTTAAAGGTTATTTTGGTAATATTTAACATATTTTAACATATTTATAGCATTCTGTCAATAAACATTGTCCATTTACTTAGCAAACTGTTGAGCAAACTATTTAAGAGGACGGCTTTTAGAGCCTACCTGTCTGGCATATAATCCTAGCTCAACATTTTAGGAGTTTTGTGATGTTAGACAACTTAGAACTGTCCCCCCCTTCCATTTCAAATTTCTCATCTGCAAATTGAGTATATTGATAGAATACTTCTCACGTGATTGTCAGTCAATCCATTGTAATAGTGCTTAGAAGGAGAATCTGGCTAACAGTAACTACTGGCATTTAAGATGATGGTTTTCTTACTAAATTTGATGATATCATCATATTTCCTAAATTTTCCAAGGTAAAATTACTTTCACAGTGGAAACTTTTTTTTTTCTTTTATGTAGTATGGTAGATAATTTTTTAAAATCAGAGTTACTAAAATGCTTTGTTCCTTTTAGGACTTCCCAGCTAGCTCAGTGGTAAAGAACCCACCTGCCAAGCCAGAGACTTGGGTTGCTCACTGGATAGGAAACTTCCCTGGAGAAGGAAATGGCAACCCACTCCAGTATTCTTGTCTGGAAAATCCCCTGAACCGAAGAGACCAGCGGGCTGCAGTCCGTGTGGTCACGGAAGAGTCGGACATGATTTAGTGACTAAACAATAACAGGCCATTAATAATCTATTCAGAAGTGTATCCTCAGAAATATACTTACAGCAGAACAGTGATTTTTGTATAATGTGGTTCATCTCCACATTATTCATAACGTTAACCCCAGTTTTCTAGTGTGGCATAACAATACTATAAAAAAACTTAGTATGCATTTATTATCTCACCACTTCTGTGATTCAGAAGTCTGCAGATGGTTTAGCATGGCCTCTTGTAAAGCCGAAGTTGAGGTTTTGGCCAGGGCTGAGTTGCTCTCGGAGGCTCAACTCAGGAGCCTTTAAGCTTACCTGTTGGCAGCGTTACAGTTTCTTGCAGACTGCCAGCTTGTGGGCCCCGATTTCTTGCTGGTTGTCAGTCAGAGGACACCTCAGGTCTCTGCCACATGGCCCTCTCTGGAGTGCAACTCTTACGATGGCATCTTGCTCCTTCAGAGGCAGCCACAGGATTTCTGACAAGATAAATAGCCCAATCTTACGTAGCAGAATCTCAAGCTGTTTTCTATCCTGTATGCTGTTGGGTAGAAGCAAGTCACAGGCCCTGCCCACACTAAGAACAGGGAGTATCGAGAGGTGTGAACACTAGACGATGGTGCTTATAGTGACCACCTTGTGGTCTGTGAGAGCCACAAAAAGCTAGCAATAATTATCAAAAATGTTGGTGTTCAGTTGCTCAGTCGTGTCCGACTCTGTGACCCCGTGGACTCCAGCATGCCAGGCCTCCCTGTCCCTCACCATCTCCTGGAGCTCATTCAAACTCATGTCCATTGAGTCGGTGAGCGACCATCAAAAACACCCAGGTGTAAAGAAATTAATAAACTATGGCACAAGCACACAAACTTAAAAACTGAAATGAACTTTTGAATACATAGGAAATAGTCATAATTTTATGTAAAGTTAAAAAAGATAAAAATGTATGTATAGATTGATTCCTATAACTACATATTTCATGCTATAAATACATAGGACGTGACAATGCCAAAGCATTATCAATTTTCCTTCATAGTGATTTTTATTTACTCATTTCCTAGTTAAATATATGATGTGTCCATTATTTGTACACTTTCAAAAAATGTGAACTTTATAAGTTGAAAAAGCCCAAACTGACTTTTTCTACAGTTATTCTTTATTTCTTCTTCTAGTAGATGGCAGAGGATTGACAGAGATCCTGAGACGTAGAAATCAACAAACTTTTCATTTGTTCTTGTCAGATGTCAAGAAACGCTGAGTATGTACAGGAAACTGAGTGACCCTTAACAAATTTCTGCCTTTGCAGCAAAATCTCAACAGGATTGAGAGAAGTGTGTCTGGGACAGACATCTCATTTCCATAGCAATTAAAATTGCTGAATACAGAACCGAAATACTTTTAGGTGAAAAATTCCACTTAGGCCCAAGAAACTACTGACTCTTTCTGTAGGTCCATAATGTGGACCTCCTTGAAATGTTTTCCTATTTAGAATGTATGTAAACATCATACATAAATTCATTAGATAAGAGCTTAGTGATCAGTTGTAATGGAAATAAAAGCAGACAATAGTTACATTTCTAATATGAAGAAGCTTATGTTGGTTATAACAGTTAGAAATTCCTTTTATCTAACAACTGTTCTCAGAGTTAGTGAGAATGCTGAGTACCTGAAAACTGGAGCTTGTTTCACCATATTGCAAAATACTGATATATTTAATTTCCCAACTGATTAGAACTATATGTGTACATATTTGATACCGAAATGGGGCAGGGCCCTATGGCCCTTGCCTCCCATGTCCTCAGCCTGCCTTTTTTCTGTAGAAAAACTTTAGCCAAAGAATAAATTTAATCAGAGAAGTGATAAAATGCAGAAACAAGGGAAACTGTCAAGTGGCCAGATAGTCCTTAAGGAAAGTCAAGGAATTTTAGTTCCTCCTCCAGGGCTATACATAATAGTCTGAGCCATATCCATTGAGCCGTCTTAATGATTTTGAAACTGTATCAGGTGGAAGAACTTAACTACATAATAACCAGAATGTAGACATGACATAAACTGCCATAATTCTGAGAACTGGTCTCAAAGGAGAGGGAACAAACTGACGCTGAAATTAAGAACTAACTGTTCCTAAAACAACCAAGACGATGCTGATCAGACCACACATGACTAATTTCAAGATGAGAGTCAGAGGTGACTATGTTGTTTCTGAATGTAGCCCCCTCCCTGCATCTATAAAAGCTCTTACCCACTGAGAGTGAGTGGAACGGGGTGAAGTGAGGTGAAATGGGATGGTGGGGAGAGTGGACCTTTGAACAGGAGTCCAACCTCCTTCCCTCCTCCTGTTGCTGGACTCTGAAATAAAGCAAAGTCTCCTTTTCACTAGCCTTGCCTCTTTATCAGCTTTTGAGTAGGGAACAGCCAGGCCCCCACTTTCAGTAACATTAAGTTGCTTAGAAACAGTAAGTAAATTTAATTTACATAAATTACATTGTAAAATACAAATGTGAAATATTGAAATTTACTGATTGGACATTTCCAATTTGCTTTTTCAAGTGTTTGAGTATGTGTATATATACCCCTGCTAGTTTTCCTTCATAGTTTATTATGTTTACTTAATTTTTTCCTTTTCACCAGACTGATGAAATCTCTATCGGTTTCCACTTCGTATTAATAAATGCTGGTTTGCTGAATGAACATAATGTGCCTCTCATCTATCTTTCCTGATGAGTGGGAGAGAATCACCAAGCAGGCAAGCTGAGGCTTAATAAGATGCATGTTCCTTATGATGCAAAGTCTCAGTCTGAGAATCCACATTTTACTAGGCTTCACCATGCCTGACATTTGGCAGTTAAATGCAATGAATTTAGGGCTGAAATCTGGTGTATGATGGTGATTTGGGGTGGGAGAAAGTTTCTGCCCATAGAAATGCTGTTGGTTATAGTCGAATGTAAAGAACTGATAATATGCTCCTTAGAGACTCTCTTTATACAGTGTCATGAGAAAATGTCAGGAAACAGCAGATAACAGGAATCATTTCTCTCTGACTTCTCATGCAATACATTAAATTCTCTGCAACAAAAATTACAATAATCTGTTTGATAAGGAACATGAAAATTACTGCTTATATTTAGTAAGTGGACTTTTCCTCGTGTCTGATCTGAAATATATGACCTTGAATACTATTTGGGGAGAAAGCTGAGCTTATTATTTCTTACTTTTACTTTATCTTACCAATTTTGTTTAATGATTTCTTGATCCATGTAATGGTAACAATCCTATTATTTTAGTTAAACTTTTGATTAAACTGACTAAATTCCTGACTTTCAAAGTATTCTGTTTTGAAAATACCAGGTATTTATTTTCTGCTTTAATTGGTCTTAATGTTGTAAAGGTGAATGTCACAGTTGAATATTTTTCTTAAACAGAGATGATGCTTTTAAAGCCTGTAAACACTCTTTGACTTATTGGATACTTGGTAAAGAAGCACAAATATCCTGAGCCTTGTTGGCAGGCAAATAAATTACTATTATGTCTATTTTGCACGTATGGCTTTAATGAGTATGTAAAGAGAGTGGTAGAAACTTATGAAAATGTAATAACTAATATTTGAGGAGTACTTGTGTTTTCTCACGCACTTTACTAGGCTATTATGTATGTGTGTGTGTGTGTGTGTGTGTGCCCCCAATCACTCAGTCATGTCTGACTCTGCAATCCCATGGATTCTTATCCCATCAGGCTTCTCTGTCCATGGGATTTCCCAGGCAAGAACACTGGAGTGAGTTGTCATTTCCCACTCCAGGAGATCTTCCCAACCCAGGGATTGAACCCATGTCTCTTGTGTCTCCTGCATCGGCAGGCAGATTCTTTACAACTGCGCCACCTGGGAAAATGTTAGTCACTTAGTCATGTCCAACTTTTTGTGACCCAATGGACTGTAGCCCACCAGGCTCCTCTGTCCATGGGATTCTCCAGGCAAGAATACTGGTGTGGGTGTCATTCCCTTCTACAAGGGCTCTTCCCAACTCTGGGATCGAACCCATGTCTCCTACATTTCAGGCAGATTCTTTACAGTCTGAGTCATCAAAGAAGCCACAGAAGTGTAGACATACCTCTGTACTATTCCATGGAGGGGAATGGCTCATCTACAGCAACAAAGAACAATGACCATCATTGACTGACTTTTGTTACATATGTCATTAGCTTTCTCTACCATGTAGAAATAGAACTGATTAAAGCACATTTTATTAGCATCTGTTAGTATATTATGTACCTGGAGAAAAAAAGCATCTAAATATTAGAGTGAGAGTAAAACATATAGTTTCTCATCTAATTCTTATATCTTTGTAGTAACTCAACACACAATTAAATATTTTATAAGCAAATTACTGAATGAATTAATTAATAAATGATCATCTCTTTAGGCCACTATGGGTCAAAAGTATAAGTTTGTGGCTGCCTAGGGTCCCATTTTATAGTTCAATGATCAAATCTCCTTTCAAGGAAAATTTTATTAGTCATTTAAAGAATACACATATATATATGTATATTCTTCTACCACTGTATGGAAGGTTAATAAAAAGATATATATGTGTATATATATGTATGTACATGCATACATATTAAGAAAGTGTATTTTAATCAGTTTTATTTCTACATTGAAGAGAAAGTTAATGACACATATAGTTATATATCTATCTCCTCTGGAGTAGGAAATGGCAACCCACTCCAGTAATCTTGCCGAAAATCTCATGAAAGAAGAGCCTGGTGGACTACAGTCCAAGGGTTCACAAAGAGTCAGATACAACTGAGCATGTGTGCTCGTGCACGCACATGTGCACACACACACACACACACACACACACACAATAAAAAAGTACCTAATAATTGGATGCCTGTCCTAGTGGAACCACAAATTCACTTAGCGTTCCGATTGATTTTTTGTGTGCTTCTTTGTCTTCAAAGTGAGGTACAATCTCTATGTTGATTATTCCTTAGTATCATTTCGAGAATTAAATGAGACAATAAATGTGACACTGTTTCACAGACCATAATGTAGTGTGTGCATGTCAGGGAATTATGTAATTATATACATCATTGGGTTTCTTATCACAAAGGAATTTAAAATCTATTCCAGAAAAAGTACTCTTTTCCTTGGGAAACAAAGAACTTCGTCTTAATAAAGAAAGTCTACTTCAGTGAAAAAATGGAAAGAAATAACTACTTGCAGAAATCTGTAGTATCAATGCAGGAAGGTTGGTTGAACATTAAGATATTTACTATGAACCCTGAATGAAATTGTCTCTTTTTTTATAGGTTTTAATCTGTACTTATCTTAATCCAGCTACCAACATCAACTTGTAAAATCCCCTACAATTTGACTTTGAATTTCATTATCAAAGAATCAGAAAAGGTTTATGTTCCAACCCATACACCTGTGTGTTTGTATGTATATATGTGAAAAAGATAAAAAATATACATATGCAAGCACTGGTGGGCAAAGGTTGAATTATTTTCCTTTCGCAAATGAAATGAGAACAAAAACATCAGACTACGAAGTATAAATCAGACTTTGCAATCAGTCGCTATTTTGGCGGAATTTTTGATTTCTAATAATTTTGGGACATGATAGACACATAGGAAAAGGAGATAAAATCTTGACCCTACGTGTGGAGTGTAGAGTTGGAAATATGACTCTCCATCAATTTAGAATATTCAAAAGTTTAAAACTGGATGAAAGTATTAACAAGGGAAAAAATATTCTATTTAATTGTACACAGAGAGAAACATTTTTTGATTTGGCTAGGACTCTGGGATTAAATAAAAAGCAAAAATACTAAAAGTTTCTAACAGAGTTTTCACTTATATGGACTAGAATCTAAAACAAACTAATAATGTTAAAAGGAAGTGGCTTATATTATTTATTGTTATTATTATTATAACTTATGGGCACAAGACTAATAGTTATTTACCACAGTTGTTTCATAGTATCCCTGTAAAAATAACTATGTTTATGATTTTGCGTATGCCTTGGAGAGAGAAAGCAGACAAGCTTTATCACATGGCACGGAAGGCTGTGAAACTGAAAGCTTAGATCCAGTCCACACTACCTACCAGTGTGAATTTAGACAAGCACTTTGCCTTTGTAAGTATAAGATATGTATTTTTTAACCTCACTTGTAAAATGTAAATAAAAACAATAATAATAGAGCTACTATATGATCCAGAAATTCCACTCCTGGGCATACATCCCAAGAAAACCATAATATAAAAAGATACATGCACCCCAATGTTCATTGTAGCACTATTTACAATAGCTAGAATATGGAAACAGCCTAAATATTTACTGACAGAGCAATGCATAAAGATGTCGTATAAATATACAGTGTAATATTGTGTGTGTTTGTGTTTATGCTTAATCATATCTGACTTTTTGCGATCCCACAAAGTATAGCCCCCAGGCTCCTCTGTCCATGGGATGTCCCAGGCAAGAATACGTGAGTGAGTTGCCATTTAATCCTCCAGGGGATCTTCCTGATCCATCCAGGGATCAAACCATGTCTTCTGTGTCTCCTGCATTGGCAGGCAGATTTTTTACCACTAGCACCACCTGGGAAGCCATCATAAAGAACAAAATAATATCATTTGCAGCAACACGGATGGACTAGAGATTGTCTTATTGGTTAAAGTAAGTCAGACAGAGGACAAATATATGCTATAGCTTATATGAGGTACCTAAAAAAAAAAAAATGGTACAAATTAACTTACTTCCAAAATCAAAATAGAGTCACAGATGTAGAAAACAATCTCATGGTTGTTGTTCAGTCACTCAGTTGTCTGACTCTTTGTGACCCCATGGACTGCAGCACGCCAGGCTTCCCTGTCCTTCTCTGTCTCCGGGAGTTTGCTCAAACTCAAGTCCGTTGAGTTGGTGGTGTCATTCAACCATCTTGTCCTGCTGGCCCCTTCTCCTCCCACCTTCAATCTTTCCCAGCATCAGGGGCTTTTCTAATGAGTCAGCTCTTCACATCAGGTGGCCAAAGTATTGGAGCTTCAGCCTCAGCATCAGTCCCTCCAATGAATATTCAGGATTGATTTCCTTTAGGATTGACTGGTTTGATCCCCTGCAGTCCAAGAGACTCTCAATAACCTTCTCCAACACCATATTTCAAAAGCATCAACTCTTTGGTGCTCATCCTTCTTTATGGCCCAACTCTTATATCAGTACGTGATTACTGGAAAAACCATAGCTTTGACGATATGGACCTTTGCCAGCAAAGTAATGTGTGTGCTTTTTAATATGTGTCTAGGTTTATCATAGCTTTTCTTCCCATCACTTCATAACAAGTAGAAGGGGAAGCAATGGAAACAGTGACAGACTTTATTTTCTTGAGCTCCAAAATCACTGTGGATGTTGACTACAGCTATGAATTTAAAAGACATTTCCTCTTTGAAAGAAAATTTTATGGTCACCAGGGGGAAAGAAGGAGGGAGGGATAAACAGGGAGACTGGGACTGACATTTACATACAACTATATGTAAAATAGATAACTAAAAATAACCTACTGTATAGCACAGGGAACTCTACTCAATGTTCTGTTATGATACATATGGCAAAAGAATCTAAAAATGAGTGGATGTATGTCTACATGTAACTGATTCACTTTCTTGTACAGCAGAAACTAACATAACATTGTAAATCAACTATACTCCAATAAAAATTAAAAAAAAATACCTAGATCATACTATTACATAGCTAGTAAGTGCTAAGATTTAAAGTCTGTTTGATTAAAATTTTCTTCTATTTTTCACCATCATGTTTCACCCTAACCACAGCTAAATTTTCTCCAGAAGGCTTTGGTTCAGCGATGTAACTAGCAAATGGCATAAAGATAAATCTAAAGCAGCTCATCTTTGGAGAGACTCCCGGCACTGATCACATAAAAACTGAATATTAACAATAATGAATATGTCCAGAAAATCCCATGAGGAATATGATCAGAGAATGAATTTGATGTAAAATTCAAATCATATGTTCTAGGCAAGCATTCTATACTTTAACATATTTAACTATAGGAATCAAACTGCAATAATGGCATTTTTTGTGCCATGTGCTTAAACATGTTTTTCATTTACCTAGAAAAAGTTCAATAGAGTTAATAGGCAATTTTACAAATATATGTTAAGTAGTATAGTGAAATAATATCATTCTTTCATCAAAGAAATATTTAGATATGAAAATGTGAGAGAAAATTGTATTGAAATATCTATAGAATATTTGCTATAAATACTATATAGGAAAAGTAATGTTAATCTATTACAAACAGAAAATTATTAAAAGGAAACAGATTCAGCTACTCATAGCATGCTTACATTTTACTTCTGGGCTATTTTAAATTGCAGATATTTTTAATTTTTATAATTTTAGATATTATCTTGCATTTTCTGATTTTCCCTTAATATTACAGAATGGAATTTTCATACAATACTCTTTAATTAAATATTATTATAATAAGTACATACTGAGACAACTATATCATAATTTATTTTTGTTTACTACTCTTTTAAATTTACTCTTTTTGTTTTCTTTTCCTTACCAGGTTTCTATTTTATTATTACATATTTTAATGAAAATATTTATATATGAACACTGTTAGTTACGTCAGATTACTGTCTCAAGATTGGTTTTAAATTGGACTGAAATGCTTGAATCTTCATTACATATATTACCAAATTGAAAAATTCTGTGTTAACCAATAATCAGTAAGAAAATTCACTATTAAATATCAAACATTCACATAATTTGTTCAGTCATTTGATCACAGATATTTTTTCACAAATTACAAAGATCAAATTTTTAAGTGGCTCATAAAGTCTACATTTTAAGTCTTACATAATTTGCTTTTCAGTTTTTAGTTATCAGATTTTTAAAATGCATATCTCACTGCAAATCTAAGATTATGCTTATAATGAGATAATTACTATGATCATACAGTTACCATGCTGCAGTCCATGGGGTCACAAAGAGTTGGACGCGACTGAACTGAACTGAACTGATACAGATTTAATAAAAGCATGCACAGTTCAACTCAAACATAAAACAGGTCTAGATATACCTATCTTACATTATGAAGTGTTTATATGTAATTGTATTTAGGCTTTTGGTTTGTAGAACATCAGACTTAAATCCAATTATTACCTTTGCAAACACTTACAGGATCTTTGAGCCCTGTTGGTACTCTTTAGACTATATAACTCTAAACTTTCTTAAAGAAATAAGATTCTGTAGCTCAAAGGAAAGTGAAAAATAAAATAGCCATAGAAAAGAATGATTCTACACAGCTGTAAAAGGTCAGGGAAAATGCCAAATATCAGAGAAATTCAGAGAATCTTGCTCTTGTTATTTTGACTAAACTGAAAACTGACTTTTACTTGTTTCTTTTTTTACAGACACTAATGCAAATTATACATGCTATAAGGAAATAAGAATCCATTGCAAATCACCAGGAAATCATTTAAAAACTGGAACAAAATAATCTTTGATAAATTGTAAGGAGTATTCTATCTTAAAGGAGTAAGCTTATGAATTTGATTTCAGTGCTTGTGCTTATAAACATTAATTTCATTATGAAAGGTTGTAATTTACTTTCCCCCTAGGAGAGAAAACTCTATCTTGGATTATATTTGCATATCTTTTTAATAGCCTCATTCCCTTTTTGACATGTAAAAATATTTATAGTGCTGGTAGGTCTGGTATTTCTGTACTCTTGGCAGTACACAGAGCAACCAGCTTGGAAATGGCTATAAAGTCGTATCTTATTAATGTTCCCATTCAGGAATGCAGGGACCCACTCAGTGTCCCTGGATCAATTACAATGATCAGATGTAATTGAACTTTCCACAGATATTGGCTTTTCTCCAAATATACTAATTCTAAGGAGTTAGAGCTATTTATTTTAGGAAAGGTTTTTTTTTTTTTTAAAACATTTATAGAATTATAAATTGACATCATCTAAAAGTGTCATCTGATCACACAGTTTGGGCTTCTTCTCTGAGGTTAGTCCTCTCTTCTCATTTACTGCTACTCCACTCCTAGTTTAGGAATGATTATTCCTTTCCTGGTCTATTGCAATTGTGTTCTAATTCATCATCTCTCAGTTTCCAATCTGCCCCCACACCTCCGACACACACACACACACACACTTCTGTATTGTTCAGCCATTGTCACAATCAGGTTATATAAAGAATCACCCCAACAGGTAGTAGCTGAAATAACAGTCATTTATTTTCACTGATGGACAAACATTTGGCAGATCATCTCACTTCTGTGAAATATTTTCTCCTTGTCCCCCACATCTTGATATCTGCTAATTCTCCTTCAATGCTCCTTTGTGTTCTATGCATGTATTCATATATTCATATTGAATATATGAATGGAATAACAATAATCTCTGTTTTTTAATCTTTTCTTTGTTTTAAAACAAACCCTTCATTAAAAAAACTAATCCCATGTTAAAAAGTTATTATTCAAATTCGAGAAAATATTTCACATGAAGTTAAAATGTATAATTCATCAAGGTTGCATGACTCATAGTTTGCATGTTACACTGCTGTGAATTTTAAACATAAATGTGAAATCCAAGTCAACATATATTCATACAAAATATTTATTTAATGCCTACTAGAATAGGCATTTGGGATAAATCAATAAACAGAACAGATTTTGATTATTAATATATTTACTCAATTTTTTGGTCTCACTTCTGCTACTATACTTACCACCAAACCCTTTTCCCCACCAGAGATTAGTCCCTTATCTTTATGTATCTGCAAGCTTTGGCAGAGTGCTTGACATATATTTGGTGTTTAGTGATGAAATAAATAAAGAAATGAAGAAGTTAATGTGCTATGGGGTCTTAAACTCTTCTGATTGAGTTCTTTTGCACAGTTTTCCAATGATCTGTCTATGCTGTGACATACCTAGCATATTTGACATTGGAGTCATTTGATTTTTAATCCCTTCTTTCATAAGAGAAAATTACTTTCAATAATAATACCAGAAAAAGGTGAAATTAATAAGATGCATATTACAGGGAATAAGGGGAAAAAGTATAAAACATATTGCATTAATGTATTTTTTGAAAATAGGTGTACATTTAATGAACCACCACAATAATGGAATAACAATAATCTCTGTTTTTTAATCTTTCCTTTAATCTTTCCTTTGTTTCCTTTGTTTTTTAATCTTTCCTTTAATCTTTCCTTTGTTTCCTAAAACAAACTCTTCATTTAAAAAAACTAATCCCTTGTTAAAAAGTTATTATTCAAATTCGATAAAATATTTCACATGAAGTTAAAATGTGTAATTCATCAAGGTTGCATGCCTCATAGTTTGCATGTTACACTGCTGTGAATTTTAAACATAAATGTGAAATCCAAGTCAGTTTTATTATCTTTTTTAAAATGCTCTAGAGACAATATACTCCTTGCTGACACTGTAGCAGACTCTTCCCATGTTCCCTGCTCTCTGATATGTCACTGTGCCTATGTAAAGGTGGAGAAAAAATAATATGTGTGCACACACATACACACAATTTTATGTTCTATTATAGTCAAGAAATGGATAAATGATAAAGGCATTTCTAGAACAATGAGATAAAGTTGCTCTCTGAAAAGAAAGCTGATCAAATAACCATAAAATGAGGAAATGGCTTTATCAGGAGGTTGTCCATTCCAATAGATGAGCTGTTAAGCCCGCCTCATAATAACCATGTCCTGTTCCATAGAGATCAGGGGCATCCTCTGGTCTTCTTAGTGACTTCATCAGTTACATTAGGCTCTTTGCATGGACCTCTTTGAGTGGCGAGTTGACATAAATAAGAGCTTGTTAACATTTGTTAAACATGACCAAAATATTTCAATGCAATTATTGTTAGAGTAGGAGAAGGGAATGTATCTACCTGCCTAATAATAATTCTTGTTGAACATACCATTTTATGGCTTTCAATTGATTGCCCATTGAAAAGGAAACTCACACAGTTTAAATTAAGGTACTGTGCTTCCTTGGTGGCTAGGTGATAAAGAATCTGCTTAGCAATGGAGGGGACACAGGTTTCATCCCTGACCTGGGAAGATCCCACATGCTGCTGAGCAACTAAGCCTGTGGGCCACAACTCTTGGGCCTGTGCTCTAGAACCCAGGAGCCGCAGCTACTAAAGATCCTTGTACCATACAGTCTGTACTCTGCAACGAGAGAAGCCACCGCAATGAAAAGCTCGTGCCCTGCAACGAGAACACAGCTCCTGCTGGCCACAACTAGAGAAAAGCCTGGGCAGCAATGAAGACCCAGCACAGCCAAAAATAAATAGATAAATAGATGATTTTAAAAATCAAGGGACAGTTCTGAGAAGAGTGTGTCCAAATCAAGAGCAAGTGCAAGATAGCTAGATAAAATGTGCCCATGTGTGGGACCTGCCATAGATGTGAGGAATGAATCAAGGGCACGGATTTAAAGCAAAAGCTGCATTTGAAAAGTCAAGAAGATGACAGGAGACCTTGGCGTGTTCTTATCAAGTTGTTCACAGAGGTTGTGAAATAAAGGTGAAGTGAGAAAGGGGAAGATGAAGCTACAGTGGTCAGTAGGAAGCTGATTATGAAGGAACTTATGTGACTTGCCAAGAATGTGGGTTTTATCCTAAGACTTCCAGGAAACACAAAACATTTGATCAGAAATGACATGATGAGGTTGTGTTCACCAGCTAGATGCATCTCCAAAAGTACTGGAGGTTTGCTCGTTGTGAAGGAATAAAAGAAGTAGGATCACAGAGAGAAGCTGAACAGAAATGCACTGGTGAAAAAGGTCACAGCCAATCCAAGGGGTGCCCTGGAACTGTGTCTGACCTTCAAAAGAAAGAAAGAAAGTGAAAAAAAAAAAAAAAAAGAAAGAAAGAAAGTGAAGTCGCTCAGTCATGTCCGACTCTTTGCAACCCCATAAACTGTAGCTTACCAGGCTCCACCATCTATGGAATCTTCCAGGCAAGAATACTGGAATGGGTTGCCATTTCAAAGTTGTCCCATTTTGAGCAAAGGGTTATTCATTTATACCCCTATCCCTTTTCTTCTCTAATGGACTAGTCAGTGGCTTTAGTATGTCCCCAGGAGAGGAGCTTCATCTTGGGTGAGGTGGTGTACTGGGGAGAGAGAAATTCCCAGAGAAGTTTTCAGCTGAGAACAGTCAGCCAGTCAACATTCCTAGAAGGTGGGAGAATAAGGGTCTCAGTTTTGAAATGAAGATTTGATTGACTCACCACAGCATCCTTTCCACTTAACAGACTGTATAACAACTTAACCCAGTCTGGTAAACCTAGTAGAGGAGGGGGAATTTGATGTCTGTGGAAACCTGGTAACAAGGAGTAGGCAGTCATTGGTTTTTAATGAGTGAATGTTTCCTTTTGAAGATTTTTGAAAGAGATTATCAAATATGAAACTAGGAGAGAAATTAATTACTGAATGAAGCGAGAAAATAATATAGCTATTCTAGATGAAGCTAATATTCATTGATCTATTCAAAGACTGGTTCCAAATAGGAAAAAGAGTACGTCAAGGCTGTATATTGTCACCCTACTTATTTAGCTTGTATGCAGAGTACATCATGAGAAATGCTGGGCTGGAGGAAGCATGAACTGGAATCAAGATTGCTGGGAGAAATATCAATAACCTCAGATATGCAGATGACACCACCCTTATGGCAGAAAGTAAAGAAGAGCTAAAGAGCCTCTTGATGAAAGTGAAAGAGGAGAGTGAAAAAGTTGGCTTAAAGTTCAACATTCAGAAAACAAAGATCATGGCATCCAGTCCCATCACGTCAAGGCAAATAGATGGGGAAACAGGGGAAACAGTGGCTGACTTTATTTTTTGGGGCTCCAAAATCACTGCAGGTGGTGATTGCAGCCATGAAATTAAAAGATGCTTACTCCTTGGAAGGAAAGTTATGACCAACTTAGATAGCATATTAAAAAGCAGAGACATCACTTTGCCAACAAAGGTCCATCTAGTCAAGGCTATGGTTTTTCTAGTAGTCATGTATGGATGTGAGAGTTGGACTATAAAGAAAACCGAGCGCCAAAGAATTGATGCTTTTGAACTGTGGTGTTGGAGAAGACTCTTGAGAGGCCTTTGGACTGCAAGGAGCTCCAACCAGTCCATCCTAAAGGAGATCAGTCCTGGGTGTTCATTGGAGGGACTGATGTTGAAGCTGAAACTCCAATACTTTGGCCACCGGATGCGAAGAGCTGACTCATTGGAAAAGACCCTGATGTTGGGAAGGATTGGGGGCAGGAGGAGAAGGGGACAGCAGAGGATAAGATGGTTCGATGGCATCACTGACTCAATGGACATGGGTTTGGGTGGAATCCGGGAGTTGGTGATGGACAGGGAGGCCTGACATGCTGTGGTTCATGGGGTAGCAAAGAGTCGGACACGACTGAGCAACTGAACTGAACTGATTGAACTGATTCAGAGAATTTTTAGAAAAAAAATTTCAAGACTCTATATAAGTGAGTTTTCTGTCAATATGCAGTTTGAAAAGCTATTAATCCCATCAACAATTAGCATTCAATAGTGTCTACTTATCCCTTTAAAAGCTCATTTTTCTAAAAGTTTTTGAAAATGTTATCTGCTTTTTACATGCATTAAATGCCATCTCAAAATGATGATTAACATTCTCAATACCCAAAAGAATTCTTTAGTTTCTACATTTATTTTCTGAATCTATCTTCCATTATCAGCATTGAAATACTGGATTACACTGGCTTCATGTAAAATAAAACAGCCTCTTCAGTCTTCTCAATCACAGATCTCAGCCAGGATGGCCTCACATTTCCCACAGCTTCACTGAACTTTGAAAAAGATGTTTCTTCCTGTCTCTGGGCACCTGACTGCTCCCTCACCCCTGCTCCTAAGGAACTTACCAGGTCTAAGTGTAGAGGTGCCTTCCTGTCCTTTTCTTAAAACATTTATTTCAAAAGAACAGGCAATGGAAAATAATTTCTCTGTCCCTTTGAGATGTCAATCTTTCCAAAGCTATCTTGCCAGTTTTGTGACCTTAACACTGTTTCTCAGGCACTGGGGAAGCTTCCCTGGGCAATACAGTCATTAAAGAAGATAGTGTCCCTAATGTCCCAGTTTTTGTGGTAGAGGAACAGCCGGACCTCTAGAGTCACCTTGCTCCAATTTGTAAACCAACCTCCGCCCTGAAGATATGAAAAAAGTTGTTTCCTTTCCTTTCCAGTAACACCGGTTTGCAATAACAGATTACCCACGATACCCCATCTCCGACTCTTAAAATTCCCCCTGCTCGCTTGTTTCTGCAGAGTTTAGTAACACTGTTTTCTGGTCTCTCTCCTATTTCCAAATCCTTGAATACAAGTCTGCATGTTTCTAACTTTGTCTGATGTAATTTTTGCTTTGACAATCTATAAAATTTCCTAATTCCTCCCATAATGAGTCATCTATATTTCTTATTTCTCTATTTCTTTCACTTTCATAAAATTCAGAATTTTTAAACTAGGATTACCAAATTCATCTAATTTAGTTATAGTCACTTTCCCTTCAAAAGGATAGCAATATTAAGTGGATAGCAATATAGATATGAGTGAAAACTCCTTTAATTCCCTTTTAACTTTAATTCACTAATTATTCAACCCGTCAAGTCATATCTGTGGACATTTTGTACTTATACAGGAATATCAACAGATATTCTTTTGTTTAGACAATTCTCTGTGTATTATTGGGCTTCCCTTGTAGCTCAGCTGGCAAAGAATCTGCCTGCAATGAGGGAAACCTGGGTTCTATCCCTGGGTTGGGAAGATCCCCTGGAGAAGGGAAAAGCTGTCCACTCCAATATTCTGGCCTAGAGAATCCCATGGACTATACAGTCCATGGGGTCACAAAAAGTTGGACACGACTGAGCGACTTTCACTTGTCACTGTCATGCATATTATTGCATGAGAAACAACTAGGAGCAAAAAGAAGCACATGTAACTACTGGAAATAAACAGCATTAATTGAAAAAAGATAGGACTGACCTAAGGCTAAAAACTATTCAAAGTATAAAATTTTAATTTTGAAATCTTACGACTGAGACATTCAGGAAGATCTGCACCTGTATTATATCTATAATCATCTTTCCTCTTTTATCAGTTCTTGTCATTATATTGAAACAAATTTTTTTCTTCTTGCAAGTATGTTGCATATGACTTGGCACTTAGCTACACGCAAAACACTCTGCCAAGTGCTGCATCTAAAAGAATGAATTAGCAGGTATATATATTCTGCCCTTTGGAGTTGGCAATCCCACAGGGCAAGTAGCATTCATGCAGATTATTACATAAATAGCTACTTAGTCATAGTTATAGTAAGATCTCTAAAATAAGAATGTAGAGAGTCGCCAGATTTTGTACCTGAAGATTAGACAGTAGTTTAGAGTAAGTAGTGAAGGAAATACTTTGAGGAATGACATTTTTCAGGACTTGGAAGTCAACAGTAGAATAGAGGAAACATGAAGGAGAATTATACAAAAGACCTTATATTCAGGGTCCTTGAAGCACCAGAGGAATGCAAGGAAGCCAAGAAAACCACAGTTAACCAGAGGGTCAGGTAGGGAGACGCACTGAGTGAAGATGGTAAGAAGATGGTGAAAAGTCTCCTTAACCTCCTCCCGACACAAAAGATTTGGGATTTGAGCAGTTTAAAGTTTGATCCGGTATAATGTGTCAAGTGTTGGTCTGGGAGAGGCAAGATCAGATTTTCCTTCCTATTTCAAGTACTGTTCTCTTCCTACATGGGTTATAGATTTTTAAAAGGCAAAAATAAATTGGAGAGGGATATTAGTTAGGGAGACATTGTATTCCAGCTCAAGCATAATTTTGACTTTTAAATAGCAATGTGCTACATAATAGAAAACAGAAAAGAAGTTCCATTCTAAAAGTTGCTATTGTTTTGGTATGTTTTTATCTTAAGCTCTTTTTTTCCCACTTAAGTTCATAATTTTCACATTCTCACAATCTTATTATACTTACTATACTTATTTAATTTACTTCAATCAAATAAGTTCTAAGTGTTTTATTGTGTGAACAAATAAACATCACACGGATTATTTTCATTTATCTATGATCTTGCAAGTGTATCATTTGAAACACATTCTATATTCAGTGCTTACTGAGCATTTCTATTTGAATGTCTAAGAGAACTTTCTAAAGGATTATGTTTAAAACTAAACTCTTGATTCCATCCCTCATCCCAAAGCTGCTTTTCTAGAAACTTTCCCCATCTCAGGAAATACCAATTCCGTCTTACCCTCTGCTCAAGTTAAATCTCTGGTGGTTATCACAATGTGCTTTTTCTTCTTATCAAAAGCATCAAAACATTCTGCCAGCTCTTACTTTGAAACTCATTCAAAATCTCATTTCCCACCATCATTACTACTGCCATTTATGTTTCTTGTCCGACAAGTTTATTACAGTATTCTTACTGTAGTTTTCCCTTGCATGCATTTAGATGAATATGGGGCAAATATTTACTCAGAAAAAAGAAACTACAGAGCAATTTTCTCTTTGCTCTGCCAGACATGACTTATGTTCAGAGGTTATCCAATATGCTTTTAATACATATAAAGTTAGTAACAGTGACAAAAGTCTACTTTTGTGGTCTTGGAACTTTAAAATATTCCCATTCAAAATAAAGGCCCTTCCCACATTAATAGTGAAACATGGACACAATAATATTAGATGAAGCTTTTGTCTAATGCTAATTTTTCAATTTAATGGAATTCAGGATAATGAAGAGTTATTCTCTCCTGAACTTTCTTTTCTCATCTGACTGCACTGTTGAGTTGCGAGAGATGACCTACAAGGTCTCTGCCATTTTTATCATTTTCTGTGATCTGTGATATTTTCCAACTGCATGTGATCTATTTTGCTTTAAAATTATTGATTCAGTTCAGTTCAGTTCAGTTGTTCAGTCGTGTCCAACTCTTTGCGACCCCATGAACTGCAGTATGCCAGGCCTCCCTGTCCACGCCAACTCCCAGAGTTTACCCAAACTCATGTCCATTGAGTCGCTGATGCCATCTATCCATCTCATCCTCTGTCGTCCCCTTCTCCTCCTGTCTTCAATCTTTCCCAACATCAGGGTCTTTTCAAATGAGTCAGCTCTTCACATCACGTGGCCAAAATATTGGAGTTTCAGCTTCAACATCAGTCCTTCCAACGAACACCCAGGACTAATTTCCTTTAGGATGGACTGGTTGGATCTTTTTTTTTGTTGACAAAGTAATGTCTCTGCTTTTTAATATGTTGTCTAGGTTGGTCATAACTTTCCTTCCAAGGAGTAAGTGTCTTATAGGCCAAATTAATATGGCATGCAAATTAATAGAGTGTCATTCATATTTTATGAAATGTTCCTAGACTTTGAGAGAGGTATTTTTGCTATATTGCTATTATGATAAGTTATACTGCTAGAATTAGGATATAAGAGGATGTGATTGTGGTGAAATAAATTTTTCTCATAATTTTGATGGCAAGGAAGAGTTACAGTTTATGATATCTATCTTAATTCTACCTGTTTTTAGATGCCTAGAGTCTCCTAAATTTTAAATTGAAAGCTGACATCTGAATGATTAAAGGTACATTTTAATGGGAATATCAAGTTGAATGAATTGTACATTTCCAGAGTAATGATTCTAGATTAAGAAGACAAATTTTAAGTCCAATAGTTTTGAGCTCCTTGTGTACAAAGCATGACTTTTAGCAACATTTCTTAGTGTCTGAGTCTAATTCCTTTTATGTAACATCTAGATTATAACATGTTTTATGACTTAAACAGACATTAAATGTAAATTGCACTGCACAGTGTCATGTACAAAGCGATTGTTCAATCTGTGGTAACTATAATATTAGTAGTATCTGTGCTCCATTGTGCTTAGTCATTGTGCTCAGTTTTGTCTGACTCTTTGTGATCCCATGGATTGTACCCAACCAGGCTCCTCTGTTAATGGAATAGAGGTAAATAAATAAAACTCTCTTGAAAATACTGAACATGTATTTTGTTGTACATCAAAAATTGTAATGAATCCAATGGTGAACGTGTTCTTTTCTCTATATTTTTTTCTTTCCTATTTTGTAGTTCTATCTTTGGTGCTACGTACCTTACTTGGGAGCCTCCTTATTCAAAGTGGACTTCGGCATCTAGCAAAGTGCCTGGTATATGATAGGCAACCAAGAAATATTTTTAAATGGGGAATTTCAAATGATATTCCTTGGACTCACTTTTAAAGTTTTTATTTTATATTGTCATTTCACTGAATTTAAGTCAGGAAGCAACAGTAAGAACTGGACATGGAACAAGAGACTGGTTCCAAATAGGAAAAGGAGTGCGTCAAGGCTGTATATTGTCACCCTGCTTATTTAACTTATATGCAGAGTACATCATGAGAAATGCTGGCCTGGAGGAAGCACAAGCTGGAATCAAGATTGCTGGAAGAAATATCAATCACCACAGACATGCAGATGACACCATCCTTATGGCAGAAAGTGAAGAAGAACTAAAGAGCCTCTTGATGGAAGTAAAAGAGGAGAGTGAAAA
The DNA here is from genome assembly GCF_019320065.1 of Cervus canadensis. NCBI lineage: Eukaryota > Metazoa > Chordata > Mammalia > Artiodactyla > Cervidae > Cervus > Cervus canadensis. Next base: position 80,300,413 of record NC_057390.1, on the reverse strand, counting down.
AGTTGGCTTAAAGCTCAACATTCAGAAAACTAAGATCATGGCATCCAGTCCCATCACTTCATGGGAAATAGACGGGGAAACAGTGGGAACAGTGGCTGATTTTATTTTTGGGGCTCCAAAATTACTGCAGGTGGTGATTGCAGCCATGAAATTAGAAGACACTTACTCCTTGGAAGGAAAGTTATGACCAACCTAGACAGCATATTTAAAAGCAAAGACATTACTTTGCCAACAAAGGTCATCTAGTCAAGGCTATGGTTTATCCAGTGGTCATGTATGGATGTGAGAGTTGGACTATAAAGAAAGCTGAGCGCTGAAGAATTGATGCTTTTGAACTGTGGTGTTGGAGAAGACTCTTGAGAGTCCCTTAGAATGCAAGAATCTCCAACCAGTCCATCCTAAAGGAGATCAGTCCTGGGTGTTCATTGGAAGGACTGATGTTGAAGCTGAAACTCCAATACTTTGGCCACCTGATGTGAAAACCTGACTCTTTTGAAAACACCCTGATGCTGGGAAAGATTGAGGGCTAGACGAGAAGGGGACAGCAGAGGATGAGATGGTTGGATGGCATCACCGACTCAATGGACATGAGTTTGGGGAGACTCCGGGAGTTGGTGATGGACAGGGAGGCCTGGCGTGCTGCAATTCATGGGTTCTCAAAGAGTCGGACATGACTGAGTGACTGAACTGAACTGAACTAAACTGAATTCTACCTTCAATCTGTCCTTTAGCACCATCCTTATTGCTTGCTTTCGATTTTAATTCCTCACTGCTCTAAATGGTGAACAATGTTGTATATATAGTGGATAACTGCCTGGAATCTGAAATGTGTCTTTGGAAGGTGTTACCAGTTTCAAGGTGGGCAAATTAGCTAACTGTTCTGTGCTTCAGTTCCCTCATCAATCAATGGGGATAATCATTATGTCCATGTTGTGACTGTGACATGAGGAATAAATGCATATAAATTGTTTTTGTACATAGCACTTTGCATAAGATAAGCATTCAATAAATTAGTTATTATTGCTATTTAATTGCAGCATTGTAATATTTTATCTCCTTGAATCTTAGTCCTCTGGAAGGATTCAATCCTGTTAGCAATTTGCTCATTTTTTTTCCTTCAAGGACACGTTTATTTATTATTACTCAGATGCTCTGATGGGCAATGTATCCACAAATTTGAATGTCCTGTGATTCCTGCTACTCAAAACTTCACAATATTGAGCAAAGGCAAAATTATTGGAGGTAAACAGACAAATCAATATTCGTAAACACTTCTGTAGAAATGAATAGACAACAAAACCAGAAAATTTTAATGATAAACAAGATATAACTGTAAAGTGAACACACCGATTTCTATAATAGCAGTGTTCATGAAAAGCAGACTTTATGTTTATCGTGCTTTCAAAAAGAGTGTTTTTTATGTTTCAACTTTCGTATAATGAATTTACTTTTCATTTACCCTCACAAGTAAATTATCAAAACATTCCTTATAGTATTCTGCCAAACCACATAAGCTGTCTTTCTTTACCCTCTCTCCCTTTTCACCTGACATAAGACACCTCCCTGAATCTGCAAATATTTTCTCTCCACCTAAATGCCTCCCAGGGCTTCCCTGATGGATTAGCTGGTAAAGAATCTGCCTGCAGTGTAGGAGATCTGGGTTCAACCCCTGGGATGAGTCAGTCCCTGGGTTGAGATGATCCCCTGGAGAAGGGAACAGCTACCCACTCCAGTATTCTGGCCTGGAGAAATCTGTGGAACCTACACTCCATGGGGTCACAAAGAGTCAGACACGACTGAGTGACTTTCACTGATTAAATGCCTCCTATGCCTTCTTCTCTTTTCAAAACCCATTAGTATTATTTTCCTCTGTAGTTAATCTTCCAAAAATCTGGGAAGATTCAAACTGTGTTCTGAAATATACTAGACCCAAATTTAGTAGTGGGCAGGAAATAGGAAGACAAAGTTCAGGAAAGATTTTGTTGTTCAGATGCTCAGTCATGTCTAACTCTTTGTGACCCCATGGACTACAGCATGCCAGGCTTCCCCATCCTTCACTATCTCCCTGAATTTGCTTACACTCATGTCCATTGAGTCAGTGATGCTATATACCATCTCATCCTCTGACGCCCTCTTCACCTTTTGCCTTCAATCTTTCCCAACATCAGGATTTTTTCCAATGAGTCAACTCTTCACATCAGGTAGCCAAAGTAGTGGAATTTCAGCTTCAGTATCAGTCCTTCCAATGAACATTTAGGGTTGATTTCCTTTAGAATTGACTGGTTTGCTCTCCTTGCTGTCCAAGGGACTCTCAGGAGTCTTATCCAGCACCATAATTTGAAAGCGTCAATTCTTGAGCACTCAGGCTTCTTTATGGTCCAACTGCCACATCTGTACATGACTACTGAAAAAACCACAGCTTTGACTAGATGGACCTTTGTCAACAAAATGATGTCTTTGCTTTTTAATATCCTGTCTAGGTTTGTCATAGCTTTTCTTCCAGGGAGCAAACATCTTTTAATTTCATGGCTGCAGTCACCATCCTCAGTGATTTTTGGAGCCCAAGCAAATAAAATCTGTCACTGCTTCCATTTTTTCCCCTTCTCTTTGCCATAAAGTGATGGGACCAGATGCCATGATCTTAGTTTTCTGAATGTTGAGTTTTAAGGCAGCTTTTTCACTCTCCTCTTTTATCCTCATCAAGAGACCCTTCAGTTCCTCTTTACTCTCTGCCATTTGTGTGATATCTAATGGCAGAAATCAGGAGGGATGGTCAGATACTTAATGAAAGCATCCTGCAGCTTGTTCCTGTTTTTGATTTTGCAACAGATCTTCATAAACTAAAGGTTCTGAGAAAAACTCTGTTAAAAGATCTAGCATTTCTTTGATTTATTTAATTATTGACCCCCTTTAGGTTTACTACATTATGAGAACTACATTTGAAAATCACCAAAATTTTTTATTAAAAATATTCTTTATTTTGCTTTATTTTCATGTTGGGTGAAAACTCATAGAATAAAAATCCTAAAATATAGTATTCTTATAACAAATTTGAAAGAAAATATGAGCAATTATGTGAATGTATATAAACAACTAAATATAGATACATATGCATGCATGTTTTATGTGGATAGTTGTTGTATACATATAATCTTTAATTGTGGAAAATATAAAATTTCATGGTCTAGATTAGAATGATAAAGTAACTATATAGCTTGATACAGAACTGCACCAAAGCTCTTATAAACTGTCCTTCCGAATTTGACATTCTGAATAAAGAAGGAGAATCATCTTAAATTTCTTCTCTGTCATTAGGAAGCTTCAGGGTTTTTTTCAGTTTCCTTTTTATCCTATTTACTACTTATTTAATTACTGACCATCACCACATTTTATGGTTCATTCATTTAAGTTATATTCTAGTTCTCAATTGTATTGTATAAAGTTTAAGGAAAATAAAAACAAAAACAAAATGGCACAATACACAGAACACTGATTCTGGAGGAAGAAGCACCAGTGATAATCTCAGTTCAATCACTAACCTGCTGTGTGAAATTTGTGATGCCCCCTCATTCAGGCACAGCAAACCCTACAGCACCAGGAGAAACAGACAGTCATCGGCCTAATTAATATCTCTCAGTCAAAGTCTTACACATTTCACAGTTTGGTTGATGTCTATCAGCCAAATACTGCCAGAAACACTGTTATAGCCCAACAAAGTTGGGTTACTGCCTCGATGCTTGCCATGAGAGAGAGCACACCATTGCAGATGTCAGGGCCAGCTCGGGGCAAAAATGTTGAAGTATTTAAGTACAGCATTTTGGAAAGTGTTGGATTTAAGAAAGAAGATTATATTCTGGAAGCTGGGGATATTTTATGCTTATGTATCTTTATCAATCTTATCTAAAAGTCAGCAGAAACAAAACAAACCTAAAGCTATTTTTTTTTTTTTAAAGCAGCAATAGCTGCTCCTATTGGCCACGAAAGAGGATGTTTCGTCATCTGCAGGTTTTGGCTAGCATTCTTGTTTTTGTCTTTATTTAAAAATGATTATAGTATGGTTCTGTTTTTATCCTAATCTATCATGTCACGAGGTGGTCTTCTTTGATATTGCCATTCTATGAAATTATTCATGTAGAGCAGAAAACAATGGCCTAGTAGGGAGCTCCAGTCCAGACTCTAGAACATCGAGGACTGGCTGTCACTGCCAAACTGGCTCCCTGCTCGTAGGGGCTGCTTTCTCTCCTCTGTTTCAACACATCATGCTATATTATGTTTTGCATTAAAACTGATGTGTATACTTGTCTCTTTCACTAGATTTTGAGATCCTAGAGAGCTGCTGTTAATTTTTCTTCTCCTTTATATCACTCAAAATCTGTAATACTGGACCTTCCACACAGTACTTTCTTAGATATTAAGAAATTATTGATTTGTGTACAAGTGACCTACAAATGGCTCATTCTGTTATGGTCTTGCAAAATCTCAGGGCAGCTGTGGAATTTAGCCAAGAATAAAGTTTAGAGGTGCCATAATAGACCACATAAGATCACCCTAACTTTTGATATCAATTGCAAGGTTGAGAATTTCCCAAAACTAATTTTGAGCTTAATAATGTACTAGAAAGATTCACAGAATTCACTGAAGACTGTTGCATTCACAGTGATGGTTTATTACAGGGAAAGAACATAGATTAACATCAGCCAAAGGAGGAGATGCCTGGAACAGGGACCAGAAGATGTAACAGACACAGAACTTCTGTTGTTACCCAGCCCCCCCACTATTCTCCTGGCATAGATGTGTGACGATACCACAGAGTATTGCCAAGCAGGGAAATGTACTTGTGCCTCAGGTGCAGAATTTTATTTGAGTTCCATTGTGCAAACATAATTGATTGACTGACTGACTGATTGATTGAGGCTTATGTGGTTGATCTCAGTCTCTAGATCGATTGATACTTCATTACTCAAAGCACCCACCCTAAATCATACTGTTGGCCTTTTCGGCATACCCACTGTCCCTCGAAGGCTTGGCTAGCTCCCCCTAAATCACACTGTTGTTTATTATTGTTGTTCAGTCACTCAGTCATGTCCGACTCTTTGCAACCCCATGGACTTCAGTACACCAGGTCTCCCTGTCCCTCACCACCTCCTGGAGTTCACCCAAGTTCATGTCCTTTCAATCAGTGATGCCATCCAACCACCCAAATCATACTGTTGCCATCTGGCTATTCCAAGGCCCCCAGACAAGCAATGACCATCTCCCAGTAGCCAAGGGCAAAGGCTAGATCTCTTTTGGAACAATTAAATTCTTTATTATATGGGCTTTCATATCAAGTACTCATAATTAAAACATTCTATCAGATCAGATATTCCTATCTTTTGAAGCATCACCATGATAATATTTTAGAAGAATAGCTAATTTCAGCAAAGTCATAGTTCATAGAAAAATACATCATGAATAATTTTGATAAAACATTACAGATAAGGGAAGTATAATCTTGGGAGATGAAGCCTATCATTATGGCTTGCAGATTTCTGCTATATTTAATTCTCATTTTCTCTTTCTTTCTTTTCTTTTTCTACTCTGTCCTTAATAGCAGCTTTTAGTGATTCTTCTTTGGTATGCCATTAAGAGCAGAATTTTTCATTGTTAATGAGAAAAAAAAAGTGAAAGTGTTAGCTCCTCAGTCATACCTGACTCTCTGTGACCTCATGGCCTGTAGCCCACCAGGCTCTTCTGTCCATGGAATTCTCCAGGCTAGAACTAGAGTGAGTAGCCAGTCCCTTCTCCAAGGGATCTTTCCAAACCAGGGATCAAACCCAGGTCTCCTGCATTGCAGGTAAATTCTTTATTATCTGAGCCACCAGGGAAACCACAGTGCTCACTAAAAGTAATGCTCTTTTTGAAAAATACTTGGGATCATTGCATAATATTAAAAGAGCCCAAGTATGTTCTTGAATTTTCCTTCGTCCTCATGAAGCATATTTGCTAGGTTAATGTGAGATGGGAGGCTGTTCTTGTTGTGAATGGCCCCTGTCTCTCTGTATATGTCCATTCAAGTGTTTTCAGTACCATATAGGAATTCATTATTTAGCTGGACTGGGTATGAGTTTTTGGATAAATCTGTCCACAGTGCATTGGCTTTCATTGATTATATGAATAATATTGTGTTTGTGTGTAAATGTCTTCATATGGGAAGTATGGGAAAGTGGTTGCTCCAGAAACCTAGAAGTACTATGCATGCTAAGTCACTAAGTCATGTCCAACTCCATGGACTGTTCCCCACCTGGCTCCTCTGTCTACATGATTTCCCAGGGAAAAATACTGAAGTGGGTTGTCATTTCCTTCTCCAGGGGATCTTCCCAATCCAGGGATCAAACCAGGGTCTCCTGCATTGGCAAGTAGATTCTTTATTGCTGAGCCATCAGGCAATAACATCAGCAACTCATTGAGCATTTATCAATATCTCCCAACTGCCAGATACTGTGGTCTTACCGTGGTTGCTACTAAAATGTGAGGCATGGTCCTTCTATTCCAAGTTCAGTATACAAAGGTTACAAAACACATTTTAAAAGTACAGCTATTTATTTATAGTCAAGTTAAGCAGGTATTTTTCTTACAGAAATTTTTTTTTTATGATTTGGTCAAATTTTAGTAGTTATTTTGAAATTAATATTTTTTTAATAAAAGGTGAAAGGAAGGATTAGGCAGTGGAATATAAAACTGGCTCTCCTGATCTGCTCTGTAATTTTCCTTAAAACAAGGGCTGAATTTTAGATGAATTGCCCTTTCCTTAGGCGAATTCAGAGGTCTCTCTTTTCTTTTTTTTTGCACCAAACCTTGCTGAATATTGCACATTAATGGCAGTTTCTCTCAATCTGTCACTGAAATATGGCTACACTTTGGTGATTTTAGGACTCCACTATGTACATCGTGTCAAATTATATCAATGCAATGAAGTTAGACACATTCATCAAAAGTTTTAAGCATATCAACCTGATAAAGATAAGTCATGGATTTAAATTTGTGATTAAATATTATCAGAGGAGCCAAAAGTAATGCCGTTAATATTCCTCAGGAAGAATTTCCAGTAGACAAGTTGTCTCTACCAAGAGGCTGCATGATGAATTGAAAGGGTTTGTTCAAGTTTAAGGTCCAACAGCTACCAAGTATATGAATTCGGGAAAGTGAGTTACTATAGTCTTAAAGCTACCTACAATTGAAAATAGCTCTTTTCATAATATTCATAGTGTTCTTTCAAGGCTCGTGATAAAAATGAATAAATGTGTGTGAAGTACTTTGAAATTGCTAAATATTTTATTTCTCTTTTAATTATTTCAGTGCAATTTCCCTTGATTTCACAATGATGAGTCTTATGAATAAAGATGGATTGAAATTGGGTGGGGCAGTCTAACTTGTTTAGTTCATTGCTAATAAAACTAACAATAGCATTAAATATTCACTGAATGAAATGATGAATAACAATGAATGAATTATTAAAGCACTACAGAAGGGATTAAATTTTACTACCTTTGACCACAAAGAAGTACATAAGAAATGACATCATGAAATATTAATTTTATCTTTGTTTAGATATAGTGATGATGCAAAAGCTTCATTGTACATCATTGCATTATAAAATCTAAAGAATGCTTTTGTTAATGGTCATATATAACAGAAGAATTATGATTGAAAAAGTTTAAAAAATAGTGGGATATATTTCATTCTTTAAGTGGACAAGACCTTGGTGTTAGTGATGACATGAATAGGATGCAGAAAATTGACCTTTCTCATTATTTCAATTTGAAAAGCATTTCTTTAGAACTGTCTTAAAGAGGCCAGTGATAACTAAATAATTAGTTGGAGAAAGTGAAAGTGTTAGTTGCTCAGTTGTGTCTGACTCTTTGTGATCCCATGGACTGTAGGCTGTCAGGGTCCTCTGTCCATGGAATTCTCCAGGCAAGAAGACTGGAGTGGGTTCCCATTCTCTTCTCCAGGGTAACTTCCTGACCCAGGGAAGAGAAGTTACAGACCTGACCAAGAGACCTGAACCCAGGTCTCTTGCATTACAGGTAGATTCTTCACTGTCTGAGCAACCAGGGAAGCCTTAGTTGGAGAGTAGCATTTAAACAATGATCTGCACTAGACCATGATTGGCCTTTAGGTAAAGAGTAAAATAAAAAGGGACATAGATGGAAATAAAGAAAAGTTGGAAGGGTGAATGGCAGGCAAGTGGGACAGAGTTTGACTAAAATAGAGAATCAGAGAAGCATCTGTCTCCTGAATTGGATTCCTTTATACATGTATCTTAAGCCATCACTTTTATGTTAATGATCCCATAGCTCTTGGCCAGTTCTCTCAAGAGCTCTTTATCCAGGCATAGAATTACTTTCTATAAGTCTGTAACACGGAGCCACAAACACTTTTCATGTATTTCCAACATTGATACCATTTTTGCTCCCACAAACCTCTTCATCCCATATTACTTAGATCCACAAGTTTCACCAGTTATTTATTCAAGACTTATTTATCAACAAACTAATATGTGTCAGGCACTCTGGTAAGTTTATAGAAAGAAAGAAAGGTAAGTGAAGTTGTGAATACAGTATGATATAACAAGAGTTTTGAAAGGTCATGGGGAAATCCAAAGTCAGGAAGTAATTTTATTTGCCTTGTTTTCATTGCTCCCTGCATCTAATTAGGCAACAGGTTGTACAAATATTTATTAAGAAGGCACACACAGCTCTGGTATTAACATATCTATCTACTTATCCATCAGTCATTATTTCTTCAGGTCTCCATTGACTCTTACCTAGGTTGTTAAAAAATTTCAACATTGATAGCCCTTTTTTTTTATTAACTATTACAAATATGTTTATCAGAATCTTATCATTTAAATAATATTTCCATTATGCAAATATAATCTTCCTACAACACTGTTTAAATTGTTAAATAAATCTTTACTCACAGGACGATGCTTTAAATTCATTGGTTGGACAAATATTCTTCCTACCTAATTAGTACTAACCCCTGACACTTAATTCCCAATCTATGTTACAGAAATGTCAAGCCACTTGCTTAGAAACACAACAGTGTTTCTCAACATCTTGAATTTTGCTTATGTCTATTCCTCTACTCAGAATTCCATCTTAAGGTTTGTACATCTGGGTAAAAATATGTGTTCAACTTCAAGTCTCAGATCAAAGTCTTTGAATTTTGAAGCTTCCCCATATTTCCTCTTTTTCTTTCTTTTTTTGCTTCCTCTATGCTTTTTTCTATGCTGTCATTGCCTTCTTTTACATTTCTTAAGAAACAAAGAATCACTCATTTATTTGTTTACTAAGTAGCCAATATCATAACACACTTATTTTCTTATCTCCACTTACTGCTGCTAATTCCCAAAATGTATTTGAGGGGACTAACTTTTGCATCTCTTGAAGTCAAGAACTATTCCATTTTGTTGACTGTTTCTAGTACAGTGTTCAATAGATGTAAAATGCAAACAATATATTTCTGAAATGAGATAGAAAAAATGGAAAACAGATTTTAAAAGTTTTAACTTAATTTTAAAAGCCTCAACTTTGAGTCAGCAGCATTTTATATATATTAATAACCCAAGAGATCACAATTATTCAATGCTTATTACATGACCTTTTTTTCAAAAGCAACCGAGATCATAGGGTGGGTGATTATTAGAGATTAGAGATTTGAATAGAAGCAGCTTGATTTGAGAAAGATGCAAGCATTAGAAATGAATGCACATATATAATTGCATATCTATACACACACACACACACACACACACACATACATACACCAGATAAAGCAAATAAAATCTCAAGTGGCTTTTACTTGGTTTGGCCTGGCTTTGCTTGTTTTTTTGCTTTGTAGTGTTTTTGTTTCAACATTGGTCTGATTTCCTTGGAAAGTCTAATCTGTATAAGTTACTGATTAAATCTTTATGCTCACTCTTAATTTAAAAAAAAAATTTAAAAGGAAAGCAATAAAAGGAAATCACTATGTAACGTGAACTTTTAATTTCCCAGTCATTCTCCTAGATGCCTTACATTTGTGATTTTAAGTCATCTCCCTAATAAATCTGTGATGGAGGAATCATGATTCCCTTTTCACAGATGGATGTGTGGCCAAGACCTGAATAATACCCAACTAGGGCTGACAGGTATTTAGTGGACCAGAAAACACCTACTGGTCTAAGACCTCAGGGCATAAGGAAAAGTAGTTACTGTTAAGTGATTTAAATAGCCTACGCTGTTCAAGGAGAAACTGTTTTAAGAAATTTTTAGAGACCATCCAACACCTCTTAAAGTGTGTTCATTTTATCCTCTGGTGAAAAGAATCAGAGTTCAGCAAATTAGGTATTCTGATTTGTTGCACATTCCTGGATGATTTATGAGTATTTTTGAAGAAATAATATGGCATCTTTCTGAATCCAATAATAGACACATGTTTCATCTTGATTACCTAATTGATTCTACCAAGAAGGAATAAAAATGACTCTAATAAGCTGACTACTCAATACAGTAATAAATCCCAGGCCTAGCCATAATGCAGAACTAACCAGTGAAACACCATTCCTTACATCCTAAAAATATTTCATTTTCCCTCTCTAATGTGGCCTAGCAAGGAATGACTGTGGCAAGATCAGCTGCCTTTGTGCTTTAGGAACTGGTCATCTAGTCAATGAATATTTATGGACACCTTCTTGGTACCAAACTCTCTGCAAAAATTTGGGAAACTGAAGCAAAGAAGGAATGTTCCTTCCTTCTTAAAGCCCCATGGTTTAGTGAAGGAGAAAGGAAATTAGGAGTGGAAATAGAACACTGTATCAAACAGTATAATGGAGGCAAATAAAAGTATTGTGAAAACAAAGATTAACAGCCAGTGAAAATATCCCCTTTACTTACCCCTCACAAGGTACCATGCTTTATGAGGTGTCTTACATTTACCTGCTTTAATGCTGATAGTAAAATTACACAAGGTAAGCGTAATTACCTCATTATAATGTTATAGGAACTTAGATCAGTTGGCACAAAGTCACAGAAAACAAAGTAGAAAAGTCAGATTTTGATACTGTTTCTATATTGCTTCAAAAATTAATTTTTAGGGGCACACTTGTCCCTCAAGAACTGATTCATGAATCCTTAATGTTTTATAATGTACTTTATCACATATTACAATGTATACTTCTAGTGTTGTAGTCATTTTAATACCAACTCCTCTACCACACTGCTTTGTAACTGTGGCCATGTTACCAAATATCTCCATGCTTCCCTTACTTATTTGTAAAATCTCATAGGACTGTTCTAAGGAACAAATGAGTGATGTGCTATACATCAGAGGTTGGCAAATAATTTATTTAAAGAACCACACAGTAAATACTTCCAGTTTGTAAATGACATCATATTTGTAATGACTATTCAAATCTGCAGTTGTAGCATGAATGTAATAAAGGACAATGTGCAAATTAATATGTTTTTCTGCAAATAAAAAGATTGCTAAAACAGGTGGAAGGCAAAATTTAGCATGTAGACCTTAGTTTGTCAACTTTTGCTATAAAGTATGTACTGAGAAATATTAATTAATTTTGTTAGTATTATACTTCTTTTTCAAGCTAGAAAACTAGATGTGAAGTACCTTATCTGGAGTCCAACATACAGTGTAATTACTAGGCTGAAGACTGCATCCAATTTTTTAAATTCAAAACCAATGGTCTCTCTGCAAGGGTGACTTGTGTAGCTCCAGTGACCTTTCTGAATTGTCTACTAAGAACATCCCGTGGTTATAGTGTTTCATGAAAAATATGTCCACCTTTTCCATTTCAGGCTCCAACTGCTTACTCACTGAGGCAGAAGAACAGGATTTTAGATGGAAAAATCCTAATATGTTGATAACAAATATTAAACTACTGAGTTTTGCTGACTCTGAAGATCACCATACAGAGGAAAATTATAAAAGACAAAAATTTTGTCATAACTTTGACTGCCATTTTCAACCTCAAACAATATGTCATCAAATAAGATATCATTTGAATGTTCTCGTCTTTCTCACATCTATGCCTCTAAATTCTGTGGGAAATACGCAAAGTCTCTACTGATCCTCAGTGATTCTACCCTACTTAAAAGCAGTTTTTCAAACCTTATTACTGCTGGCTATTACTGCTGGCTTATTACTGCTGGAATATTCCTCTGAGCACTCTTGTCAATTATTGCATGGATTTTATTGACACTTATCATTAACATCTGACATTTCTTTAGTTTTAGTGCTTACAAAGTCCTTAAATTATTTCAAGCACTTTAATTCTTTGCTGTTGTTGTTTAGTCACTAACTCCTATCTGACTCTTGTGCAACCCCATGGACTATAGCCTACCAGCCTCCTCTGTCCGTGTGGGTTGCCATTTCCTTCTCCAGGAGATCTTTCTGACCCAGGGATCGAACCAACATCTCCTGCATTGGCAGGTGGATTCTTTACCACTGAATCACCAGTATATAATGTATACATGTGCAGTGCTCCATCGTGTATGACTCCATGGACTATAGCCCACCAGGCTCCTCTGCCCATGAAATTTTCCAGGTAAGAATACTGGAGTGGGTTGCCATTTCCTACTCCAGGAGATGTTCCCAACCCAGGGATCAAACGTGAGTCTCTTGCATCTCTTGCATTGGTAGGCAGATTTTTTACCACTGCATGACCTGGGAATCACCAGGGAAGAGGTTAATTCTTTTGTAATTGAAACCATAGAATTTGGGAATATATCTTGGTTTTGTGTGGATTTCCATGACCTTAGAGGCATTCTGTGCTCATGTGCTCAGTCATGTGTGACTCTTTGTGACCCCATGAACTGTAGCTCGCCAGGATCCTCTATCCATGGGATTTTTCAGGCAAAAATACTGAAATGGGATTCCATTCCCTTCTCCAAAGATTCTTTCTGACCCAGGTATCAAACCTGAGTCTCCTGCATGTCTTGCACTGCAGGCTGAATCTTTACTGCTGAACCACCAGGGAAGCCTTTAATTCTTTGGCATCTCTTAATTGAGGCTATTTTGCACATGTGTCAACTCCTTTCCAAAAGCAGGAAGAATCTATGGAAGCCTGGGCTCATTATAATGGATTTGCCTTTACAGAAAACTCACTTTGAATCCAGCCTGTGCTTGGAATTAGCTCTGTGACCTTGGACAAGTTATAGAACTTCTCTGATCTTGCCTCTTTATCTATAGAATTAAAATGCTATCTGTCTTAGTATTCTTTTATAGATATATGAAATAACAGAAGAGGTGGCAAGAATAAACAGAAGAACTATATGAAAAAGATCTTCATGACTCAGATAATCACAATGGTGTGATCATTCACCTAGAGCCAGATATCCTGGAATCTGAAGTCAACTGGGCCTTAGGAAGCATCACTATGAACAAAGCTAGTAGAGGTGATGGAATTCCAGTTGAGCTATTTCAAATCCTAAAAGATGATGCTGTGAAAGTGCTGCATTCAGTATGCCAGCAAATTTGGAAAACTCAGCAGTGGCCACAGGACTGGAAAAGGTCAATTTCATTCCAATCCCTAAGGAAGACAATGCCACAGAATGCTCAAGCTACCGCACAATTGCACTCATCTCTCATGCTAGTAAAATAATGCTCAAAAATCTCCAAGCCAGGCTTCAACAACACGTGAACCGTGAACTTCCAGATGTTCAAGCTGGATTTAAAAAAGGTAAAGGAAGAAGAGATCAAATTGCCAACATCCGTTGGATCATCAAAAAAAAACAAGAGAGTTCCAGAAAAACATCTATTTCTGCTTTATTGACTATACCAAAGCCTTTGACTGTGTGGATCACAACAAACTGTGGAAAGTGCTGAAAGAGATGGGAATACCAGACCACTTGACCCGTCTCTTGAGAAACCTGTATGCAGGTCAGGAAGCAACAGTTAGAACTGAACATGGAACAACAGACTGGTTCCAAACAGGAAAAGGAGTATGTGAAGGCTATATATTTTCACCCTGTTTATTTAACTTATATGAAGAGTACATCTTGAGAAACGCTGGGCTGGAAGAAGCACAAGCTGGAATCAAGACTGCCAGGAGAAATATCAATAACCTCAGATATGCAGATGACACCACCCTTATGGCAGAAAGTGAAGAAGAGCTAAAGAGCCTCTTGATGAAAGTAAAAAAGGAGAGTGAAAAAGTTGGCTTAAAGCTCAACATTCAGAAAACTAAGATCATGGCAACTGGTCCCATCACTTGGGAATAGATGGGGAGACAGTGGAAACAGTGTCAGACTTTATTTTGGGGGCGATTAATCTGTGTGTGATAAGCCTAAATTAAAACACTACTCCTTGAAAGGAAGTTATGACCTAACCTAGACAGCATATTAAAAGCAGAGACATTATTGCCAAACAAGTCTCTAGTCAAGGCTATTTTCCAGTGGTCATGTATGGATGTGAGAATTGGATGGTAAAGAAAGCTGAGTGCCAAAGAATTGATGCTTTTGAACTGTGGTGTTGGAAAAGACTCTTGGGAGTCCCTTGGACTGAAAGGAGATCCAACCAATCCATCCTAAAGGAAATCAGTCCTGAATGTTCATTGGAAGGACTGATGTTGAAGCTGAAACTCCAATACTTAAGCCACCTGATGCGAAGAACTGACCTATTTGAAAAGACTCTGATGCTGGGAAAGAATGAGGGTGGGAGGAGAAGGGGATGACAGAGGATGAGGTGGTTGGATGGTATCACTGACTCAATGGACATGAGTTTGAGTAAACTCTGGGAGTTGGTGATGGACAGGGAGGCCTGGCATGCTGCAGTCCATGGGGTCGCAAAGAATCAGACATGACTGAGTGACTGAACTGAACTGACCTTAACTGAAGAACCTTACTCCATGCCTGTAACCTCAGTTTCTCCCACAAAATATTTCCTTTCCTCTATTTTGATTTTTTCATGCTATCTTGCAGACAGGTGGCTCTTAGAATATGTTCTTCATTTGATGAATATACTATCGGAGATTTGTTCATGAATTGTATACTTAATGTTCATAAAACTGATTTTAAAAACATGCCCATATTCTTTATCTATCTTAACCAAAGTGTAATAAAATGGTGGTTATAATAGAGAATTACTGAGTGATATATATTACATTATGTGTCCTTTAAGATACATTTAAAAGCTCATTCTATTTTTCTCAAACCCCACAATTTTTATACACATCATTTTATTTACAGCAAAACTGCATTATTTTGGTCTTTATGACTAAATAAATAGATTCTCTAGGTTTATCTACTCTGTTTATTTATTGTTGCACATTTTTCAAAGTAATTTGACTTCTGCCTTCATAAAAAACTCCCTGAAATAAGCAGAGCAGGGATTTATCAATCTGATTTTCACACCAGGAAACATGATGGAATTATAGTGAGTACAAAATAAGTACAATAAATGTAGAATTTGGGTCTTCTCTCAGTGCATATTGTGAAATATGTACCACATGTCTTTTGTCAGTGTAAATACAAGTCAAGGAAAGCAATGATGGTGGAATAAGACATATGCTTGCACCATAAGGGATTGTCTAAGCCTGTGTAAGACACAATTCTACTTTCAAACAAACCACATACCCAGCTATGTTGGTTTTCTGGGATAATAAGCTTTGGGGAAGTAAATAATAAGGATATTTGGAGAAGACACAACTAAAATACACAAATGGCCAGACATGTAGATTGTTCTCTTTCATTTTTACTACAAAGTATAGAATTGCTTCATAAACATCAATTCTCACTGATACTTGTTAAAATATTTATGTGATAATGTGAAGCATATGCCAGCATTTTCTTACCCAGTGAGTTAGGTAGTACCATCCCCATTTTACAGATTACAAAGTAGCTTATGTGGCTGTTGTGTCCAAGATTATATAAGATTGTTAAGATGACCAGGTCTTTACCTATGAGTTCTATTTCTAGGGCCCACAATTAACTGCTATAATACTTTGATTATCTGATAAACTATTTCTCAGCTGCTAGATTTTTTACATCTTAGGTTACTCTGTAGACCTTCTAAACATTATCAAACTACTTGAAAGCATATGCCTGAAGGCACTGAAAGAAAAAAAGGACCCAATGGAAACATTCCCTGCTTCCCTGGAACAGCGCTTACAGAGAACCCCAGGGTTCTACTTTTCTGCCTTCACTGGGACCCCCGCCTCAGTGCTGAGAAGAAATAAGGCTGTGGAAGGGGCTGGGGTTATGGCGTCTATCTTGAGTTTTAATTTTTTCTCTTTCAGTTCTATAAAAAGTTAAAATAATTAGAGTTTATTTCTCAATGTGTATAATGGAGTTAACAATGGAGTGTTAGAATAGTTAAAAGGAAATTAGATGTTACTGTGCCAAATATTTATTGAGTAGTTAATAGTATATAGACATGCATAGATATAAGCAAAATATTCTCAAGCTTCATCAGCAAGTAAAACATGCTTCATTCAGTTTTTCTGGAGAAGTAACGAGAGATTATGGTTAAAAACTGAAGCACTAGTGTCAGAGAAATGTGGGTTTGGAGTTTGGCTCTTCCATTGGCAAATCATTTAGTTGGGGCAAGTTACTCATCTATGCTCAATTCTGAAATGAAGAAATGATCATCGCTTATCACCGTGAACATGAAGTGAGCATATTTATAAAGGTTGGGATGGTGCCTGGTGCATAGCAAGAGAAGTGTCTAATCTTACAATATGATTATAAAAATTTTACAATTTATAACTGTGAATCATCATTTACTGATTTGTATATTCCATAGATTGCTAACCCAAACATTTCTGAAGATCGCCAGATGTCCTGGGTAAAATGAAATTATCTTTAGAAATGTATGGGACCAGGAGGGGATGTAGAATGTGGGAAAGACATTGCTTGGATAATCAACATTCAGAGACAGATTAGCAGCTTCTGTGCTTCACTGTCCCTTGCTGAGGAGTTCTTCAGTTGCACTGCCTGTCTGATTCTGATGCGTCTGTCAATTCTCTTTAGACTCTGCTTATCTCTGGGCCATTTCTGGCCCTGCTTTGCCACTGATGGTTTCATTTTTTATTTTATCTAGGGCAGAACTTTGCAAGCTATCTGTGATGAAGGATTGTGTGTGTTTGTTTTCCTATCATTAGCTGTGTTGGTTTCCTTTATTGCTCACGTGTACAAAGCCCAGATGTCTGAAATGGAGGTGTTGGTGGGGAGTGTCTCTTCTCATTGAAACCTGTAGAGGGAATTCTTCCTCACTTTCTTTAGCTTCTGGTGGCCTTCTGACAACCCTTGACATCCTTTTCGGTTGCTGCCACATCATCAGGTGGCATCTTCCCTTCATGAATGTGTCTTCACCTGACATTCTCTGTGAATGCCTGTGTTCAGTTTTACCTCTTCTTCTAAGGACACCAGTCATACTGGATTAAAACACAGCCTAATATCTCTACCTTAATTTGACTACATCTGCATAGATATAGGTACTGCGTACTGAGGTTAGGAATTGAGCACATCTCTTTTTTTTGGTGCTATAAAGAGTAGCATAGATATCAACTTTTTATATTCTGTCCAAGGAGACAAAACCACTGAGCAGGTGCTTGAATATCACAGCAATGCCAAATTGTAAGCAATTTTACAATTTTATGGTTATTAAAATTGTAAACTATTGATTCCTGCCTTCACTCATCACTCTCCATTAACAGTTTATAGACTGACATATCAACCACAGTTTAGGAAGCTCTGGCCTTAAGAGATAAACTGACTCTGTGGGAGAAGGTGAGGGTGGGATGTTTCAAAAGAACAGCATGTATACTATCTATGGTGAAACAGATCACCAGCCCAGGTGGGATGCATGAGACAAGTACTCGGGCCTGGTGCAGTGGGAAGACCCAGAGGAATCGGGTGGAGAGGGAGGTGGGAGGGGGGATTGGGATGGGGAATACGTGTAAATCTATGGCTGATTCATATCAATGTATGACAAAACCCACTGAAATGTTGTGAAGTAATTAGCCTCCAACTAATAAAAAAAAAAATAAATTAAAAAAAAAAAAAAGAGAGATAAACTGACAAGGACACAGATGCTAGTTGCTGGATTCTGCACAAATCAATGAGACTGGACATACTCCAAAGCTGAGCCTGTTCAGGGTGTGCCAGCAGGACTGATGGGGCTCTGATGAGTCCTCAGGCTTTGCCATTTCTCCTCTGAATTGCCCTTCCTTTCATTTTCATCGAGGTAACTCTTATTCATCTTTTATAACTCAAACTGGGCTTTTCCAAATGCCACAGCAAGTCTAGTTAAATGCATCTCCTCTGCGTCTCTGGAGCAGCCTGGTTACTCCTGTGTTTGCCCTGTAGTCACTGATGGACTAGTATCCCTGAAGGCAAGGACCTTGCCTTATTCTGCTGATCTTCCCCATGTCCTTTTAGTGCCTCGTGCATATCCTGTGTGCTGTTTATATTCGTAATTGATAAACAAATGAATTCACTTCCTCTCCTGGAAATGGTGCTTCTCATCAGGGACACTTCTACTTCTCATAAGTCTCAGCTTATGTCTCCTCTTCATCAGATGCTGAAGATATCATGGGCCATACCAAATTCAGAATGGTCATTAATATTTTAAGATTCCCAGTGGACATGTCTTCCACCAAAACAGTGGTGGCCACTGAAGACTTTTTAGATGTTTTGGTGTTGTTCAGTCAGTCATGTCCTACTCTTTGCAACACCATGGACTGCAGCACACCAGACTTCCCTGTCCCTCACCATCTTTCAGAGTTTGCTCAAACTCATATCCATCGAGTCAGTGATGCCATCCAACCATCTCATCCTCTGTCATCCCCTTCTCCTCCTGCCTTCAATCTTTCCCAGCATCAGGGTCTTTTCGCATCAGGTGGCCAAAGTATTACAGTTTCAGCTTCAGCATCAGTCTTTCCAATGAATATTCAGGACTGATTTCCTTCAGGATGGACTGGTTGGATCTCCTTGCATTTCAAGGGACTCTCAAGAGTCTTCTCCAACACCACAGTTTAAAAGCATCAATTCTTTGGCGCTCAGCCTTCTTTATGGTTCAACTCTCACATTCATACATGACTATTGGAAAATCCATAGCTTTGACTACTTTGTTGGCAAAGTAATGTCTTTGCTTTTTAATAAGCTGTGTAGATTTGTCATAGATTTTCTTCCAAAGAGCAAGTGTCTTTTAATTTCATGGCTGCAGTCACCATCTGCAGTGATTTTGGCGCCCAAGAAAATAAAGTCTGTCACTGTTTCCATTGTTTAACCATGAAGTGATGGGACTGCATGCAATGATCTTCATTTTTTGAATGTTGAGTTTTAAGCCAGCTTTTTCACTCTCCTCTTTCACCTTCATCAAGAGGCTTAGATGTTTAGATAGATCATAATTCTCAACATTATTTATCTTGTTGGCTTGTAAGATACTTTGGTATCCATAATCATATTTGAGAGAGATGTTGTGCCCAACTGCTAATGTCCAGTTAGATATTGTACTAGCAATCCCTTATTTCATGTAGAATTTAAAGCATAGCAAAAAAGTAATGATTTCTATCTTTGTTCTCAAATTTGTAGAACATACTATTATTGAATATTGCAGAGTATGTATGAATGAAGTTTTACATTTTTTAGTGCACTGAGTAGAGATACATTTATTCTTAAGGAGTAAACTTAAATGCTCACTGAAATTCTGAATTTGTTTTCAGATATGATGGTTGCTAGCATCAGTGATCCTTAACCCCCAAGTCCATAGAGAATTGTACATGAGGGCAAGAAATGAAGCCACAGAATTTTAAAAACAGTTGGAATTCAATTAAAATTTCTGGAGCTGTATTGAACTGAATGTAATAGACTTGTCTACACACTCATTAGGCTTTTCTTTTGCTAAAAACCAATTTGTCATCACTTCTATAAAGCAGTTCCTTTCAGGAAGTTGCATTCTAAATTTGTATGTTACCAAAATTATTCTATTCACTCTTTTTAACAGAAAATTATGAGCTATTAAGAGACTTAAGAATGTAGTATTAAGTCAGAGACTGGTCAATTTATCAGTGTCAGTTTGAGGTCCACATTTATAAAGTTCTCCTTTCAAAGGTCAGTGGCAAAGATGAGTACCTTTCTCTTTTCTGTGATCCTATTTTTGTAAGAAGCACAGTAAAATCTTCGCTTAAGGATTAAGGGGAAAATCAACTTCCACTGATTGGTTTCACCCCAGGAGGACATATGATGGACACAATGAGCCGTAGCACACATTCTGCAGATTTGGTTTTCCTCTAAATTCTGTCTGTTAATCTTGATTCCTGCTCTAGGCTCTCTTCCTACTGATTTTATTGACTAAATTGTTAATTGTTTATTTCAACACTAGACAGTGATTAGAAGAAAAAAAAAAAACAGAATACAGAAGGGAGGAAAATAAATTATGTTCTTTTATGAAGAAGCTTGCCATTTCTGATAATGCTAACAGTACTGTTTGTTTTCCATGAATGTCTTAACTTTGCCATTCTTAATTTAATAACCATGTCAAATAAAATCATTTGAAATTTACAGAAACTTTAGCTTACTTTTTCATACTAATTCCATTCATGAATTACTTTGAAAATGTTTCCTTTAAATAACAAATGAAAGATTTTAAATGACCAAAGAGATCTTTGGTAGCTACTTCCTTAATTTTTCATAAATTCTTCACATACATAATCTCTTTTTTTCTTATTCATCTGCAAGTCTGAATCCTAAATATACCTTATTTGAATAGTATATATAGGGCCAATGGAATATTATTCTGGTGAGGAGCAAGGGATCATTCTGCCATCCACTTAGCTCTGGGTTAAGAGGATTTCAACATAGCAATCATGAGAAGAAGAGAAGTGATGCAATGCTGTTAAACCTTTCTCTCTAGCTCTGCTTCTAAAATGTTCCTCAGTGTGGTAATCATCTCTCATTTCACAATACTGTGACCTTTGCTTTGCTAGCCTGCCTTCCTGTCAATTCTGTCTCTCCTGTCACTTGAAAATAGCCACATGAAAAATCAAGCTTTATTGCTGTCGATTCACAATTTTTGTGGTAGATAGGTAGATGTGTGTGTCTGTTTGTATAAGAATGTCTTTTGGATTCATCCTGCCTTTTTTTTTTTTTTTTTTTTGATGAGTTTGAGATGTCTATTTGTTTCAGCTTACTATAAATTGCCTTCCTTGACCTCAGCAAGATAGCAGAATCAAAGATTCTTCACTTGTATCCCCTGCAGCAACAATAACTTGGAAGCCACCCACAGATAAAAGTTTCCCTGTAGGAGTTTTAGGATCTAGGTTTGTTGTTGCTATTCTTTAGTCACTCAGTCATGTCCAGCTCTGGGACCCCATGGACTGCCGCACGCCAGTCTTCGCTGTCCTTCACTATCTTCCGGAGTTAGCTTAAACTCAAGTCCATTGAGTTGGTGATACCATTCAACCATCTCATCTTTTGTTGATTCCTTCTCCTCCTGTCCTCAATCTATCCCGGTATCAGGGTCTTTTCTGATGAGTTGTCTCTTCCCATCAGGTACCCAAAGTATTGGAACTTCAGCTTCAGCATTAGTCCATCCAAAGAATATTCAGGATTGATTTCCTTTAGGATGGACTGGTTGGATTTCCTTGAAATCCAAGGGACTCTCAACAGTCTTCTCCAGCACCACAATTTGAAAGCATCAGTTCTTTGGTGCACAGCCTTCTTTATGGCCCAACTCTCACATCCATACGTTACTACTGGAAAAACTATAGCTTTGACTATATAGACCTTTGTTGGAAATAAAGTCTCTGCTTTTTAATACACTGTCTAAGGTCTGTCATAGCTTTTCTTCCAAAGAGCAAGTGTCTTTTAATTTCATGGCTGAAGTCACCATCTGCAGTAAATTTGGAGCCCAAGAAAATAAAGTCTGTCACTGCTTCCACTTTTTCCCCATCTATTTGCCATGAAGTGATGGGACCAGATGACATGATCTTAGTTTTTTGAATGTTGAGTTTTAAGTCAGCTTTTTCACTCTCTTCTTTCACCTTCATCAAGAGATGTTTTAATTCCTCTTCACTTCAGCCATTAGAGTAGTATCATATGCATATCTGAGGTTATTAGTATTTTTCCCAGCAGTCTTGATTCTAGCTTGTGATTCACCAAGCCTGGTGTTTCACATGATGTACTCTGCAGAGAAGTTAAATAATCAGGGTAACAATATACAGATTTTGTGTATCCCTTTCCCAATTTGGAACCAGTCTGAGGTTCCATGTCTGGTTCTAACTGTTGCTTCTTGACCTGAATACAGGTTTCTCAGAAGACAGGAAAGGTGGTCCACTATTCCCATCCCTTCCAGAATTTTCCACAGTTTGTTGTGATCCACACAGTTAAAAGCTTTAGTGTAGTCAGTGAAGGTGGTGCTAGTGGTAAAGAACCTGCCTGCCAATGAAGGAGATGTGGGTTTGATTCCTGGGTTTGAAAGATCTCCTGAAGGAAGGCATGGCAACCTACTCCATTGTTCTTATCTGGAGAATCCCAAGGACAGAGGAGCCTGGAGGGCTATAGTCTATAAGTCCACAAAGAGTCGGACATAGCTAGCATGCTTGAAAGCAACTATTCTCCAATAAAAATTGATTTCCCCTTCACAGATCCGAGTCTTGTAGTGGCAAAGCTTCTTCCATAATTCAGTGAAGCTATGAGCCATGCCATGAAGGGCCACCCAAGACAGATGGGTCATAGTGGAGAGTTCTGACAGGAGGAGGGAACAGCAAGTCACTCCAGGATTCTTGCCTCTAGAACCCCATGAACAATGTGCGAAGGGGTCCAGAGAGGAGATCTTGAAATCTTGCTGGAGTACAAACTTAAGGAGAGCTATTTTGAGAAAGCAGGCCCATGCTCAGGCAGCTGATAATGGTACAGGTTACAGATAGATAAACAGCTCTACACTCCTCCTAACTTGGCTACAGCCTCATTTGGCCTTGATCCAGCCAGCAGCACCATACCCCATGGGGCTCTAAAGGAATCACACTTGTTGGTGACATGATGATGTGCACACAGACCTAAATCCCAGATGCAGAATCTGAAGTGAGCTGTGATCTGGCCTGAAGCTCTTGCCCTAGCCTCTCTTGATCGTGGTCTGGGAGCGCTGGGAAGCAAGCCTGCCAAACTGAAGCTGACTGTAGGTTCTGAGATTTCCCTATAACTGAGCTCCAGCCCCCTACCAGCTACAGTCCAGAAGCAGTGCTGCTAGCCCAATGTCCCTTCAGGATATACAACTGTTTGTACCCCCAGAGATTCTGAAACACTTCTATTCTTGGCTATAGTCCTCACTAGCAACCACCCATAAGTAGTTCTGCAAACCCAATATTTCTCTAGGAAACAGACCCATCAGAGTCTTTGGAGGCAGGTAAACCAAACTTGTTCTATTAGTGATCTTTAAATGATCTTGCAAAGAGGCTCCAATCTCTTTCAGCTGTAGTCCATGAGCAATTCTGCCACCCGGACCTGAGATCCGTCAGAAGACATGCATATCTATACCTCTGGAGGTAAGACCACCAATACTGGACCCATTGCTGATCCTGAAACAATCCTATAATTCAGCTCCAGTCTCTCCCAGCCAAGATCAGGGAGCATGCCTGGCCACCTGGGGACTTGACAGGAAACACACCCATCCATCCTCCAGCATCAGATCTCAAGTTAGGCTATGAACTCTAACACAACTCTGAGACCCCTCTCAGCCATGTTCTTGGGCCAGACTTGCCTACCCAGGGACATGATTAGTGACCTAGAAGATGTTCTTCAAGGAAATTGGTGGGAGTCACACCCATTCATAAACCTGATGAGAGGCCTAATGTTTTCAGATCCCACTATGTACCTTGAAGCAGGTATTTGTCCTAGCACTTCCTGACCAATCAAGGTCAACACTGTTCACCCAGTAACCAGACAGAATTCACACTAGCCCGAGCCCCTGGTAACAGACCCATCAACTACAAAGGGACTTAGGCTCAGCGATAGCCTCATAACCTGGATCCAACACAGCACAACTTTGATTTCAGAGATATTAGCATTATCTATGGGAATTGGCTAGAGAAAGTCTTTATTTGTCAAGAACAGTCTGTAAAGACCAGATGAGATTTGCTCCTTCAAATGCACAGACACCAGCAAAAGTAGACACAGATTACAAAGAATCAAGCAGGTATGACACCAGTAAAAGAATGTAATAAAGCTTCAGTAATTGATCTTAAAGATACGGAGATCTATGAATTGCCTGACAAAGATCTAAAAATAATCATCTTAAGGAGCATAATGAGATATGAGATACAGCAGAACACAGAGACACACAAATGAAACTGGGAAATCATAAACATTAAAAAAATGAAGGACCAAACTCATATGGTCATCTCAAAAGATGCAGGAAAATGCACTTGAGAAACTTCAACACCCTTCATTATAAACACTGACAACAAATTAGGTATGGAAGGACTGTACCTCAACATAATAAGGGCCATATGTGATAAGCCCATAGCTAACATCATATTCAATGGTAAATGTTGAAATATTTTCCTCTAAGATTAGGGACAAGAAAAGAATGCCCTCTTATATTCAACATAGTAATGGAAATCCTCACTAGAGCAACAAATAAAAAGGCAGTCTAGGAAATGAGAGGTAATATTTGCAAACCATATATCTAATAAGGGGTTAATACCTCCAAAATATAAATAAGTCATGAAATTCAGTAGTAATAATAATCATTATCATCATCAACAGCAAATATAAAAATGGGCAAAAACCTAAACAGTTTTCCAAAGAACATATATATGACCAACATGTACCTGAAAAGATAATCAATATTGCCAATCACCAGGGAAATACAAATCAAAACTGCAACTAGACATCATCTCATACTTGTTAGGATGGCTATTATCAAAAAGCTAAGAGATAACGAGCATCAGCAAGACTGTGGAGAAAAGGGAACACTTGAACTCTGTTGGTGGAAATATTAATTGGTTCAGCCATTATGGAAAAAGTTATGAAGATTCCTCAATTAAAAATAGAATGTATATAACATATACATATATCCAGGAATCCCATTACTGGATACATATTCAAAGAAAGTGAAATATCTTAAAAACATATCTGTACCTATATGTTTACTGAATTATTCACAATAACCAGGATATAAGAAAAAAATCTAAGTGTCTATCAATGGATGAATGGATAAAGAAAATTTGGCATATATTCAGCCATAATAAAGAAGGAAATCCTACTGTTTTTGTCAACCTGGAAGACATTATGCTAAGTGAAATAAGCCAGACCTAGGAAGACAAATATTGTATGATCTCACTTATATGTGGATTCTGTAATAAAGTCAAACTCGTAGGCTCAAAGAGTATTTCAGTAGTTACTCGGGAGTAGGGAGTGGAGAGTGGGTAGATGTTGGTCAAAGGGTGCAAACTTTCCATTGTAAACTGAGTCAGTTCTGAGGATACAATGCATTGTGTAGTTAACAACATGGGTGCCTGCTCAGTCTCACGTTGTGTCCGACTTTCTGTGGCCCCATGGACTATAGTCTGCCAGGTGCCACTGTCCGTGGGATTTTCTAGGCAAGAATACTGGAGCGGGTTGCCATCTTCTACTCCAGGGGCTCTTCCTGACCCAGGGATCAAACCTGTGTCTGCTGCATTGGCAGGCTGGTTCTTTACCACTAGCATCACTTCGGGAGCCCTAGATCTTATTTATTCTCCCTACATACACACACAAAAAGGAAACTATATAAGGTGATGGTATATTAATTAGTTTGATTGTGGTAATTATTTCACAATAAATATGCATACGTATATAAAAATATTTTATAAGTACACTCTATATGTAAGGAGACCTTACACACATCTATACAAAAACAAAACATTATTCATTTGATTTGAATTTTGGATTTAGCTGTGCCTCCTATATTTTATCTGGCAACCCTACTTCTATCCTATGTTCTCCCATGAGACTCTTTGAGACCCAAAATGAATGAATTTGGCAATATTAATTTCTCTTTCTTTCCTCCTACTTATGGTTTCACAACCCAAAACATTTTATGATGCTTTTCACAGCCTGTGTCTGCTTCCTTGCTTACTTTGTGAACTGAAGGATACATATTATGCTTTATTCATTATTATCCCTCCTCAGAATGGGCGGTTTCCTTTAACACTGTACCTGCTCAGATCAAACATTCATTATTTTTCCTTACTAAGTGAATTGTTTCTTAAAACATTCTGGGAAGACATTCATTTTTGAGTACTTATGCACTCTGCTAGTTAAAGACTTAGTAAATGTGAATTTACAAAACATATGTTATGAGTTGTAATTTGCACTACAAAAGTATTATTTCCATTATAAAAATAGCTCTTTCCTTTAAAGTGCTATTCCCTGGTTAATTTAAACTTGTCAGATTTATTAAAATTCAATATGCTCTTACTTTCCAACTTCAGAATAAAGTGAAGTACAACTAGAATACTTTCCTTTGCCCAAAGATAATTTATTCGCAGCTCTCACTAAAAAACATCTTGATTCTTTTCAGTCTAAAGAAAAGTGTCTCTATAGATTTTCAGAGCAAACAAACAAAAAATATTTAGATGATTTTCTAGCAGAGGCATGTGATGTATTTTATTAATTCCTTGGAGTGCCCTTCTTTTAAAATTTTCAAGAAAAGGAAAAGTTTAAGATAGCACATTTCTGTTTGTTATAATCCCTCAAAGTCTGACTCTGTTCTCTCTTTTCCAGGAACAAACGGCAGTTATCTTCTCCAGCACAAAAGTTATTAAGCAAACCCTGCACAGGACTTTTCAATGGTTCCCTATTGCTTATTTTAAACTTCTCAATTCCAGAGTTAGGATAATCATAAAATTTATTCTCAAAATGGGGAAATTTTGAGTTTAAAAGGTAATAAAAACACATAAAATGATGTACTTATTAAATCATTATGTTGTAAAACCCAAACAACATATTATGTCAATTATATCTTAACAAACATCATGTACTTTTTGATCAACAAATTGGTGTTATTTTATTGGTGAACCTAAAGAAAATATTGCTCCATTGAAATATTTTAAAAAATCTAATTAAAAAAATGTACCTACAAGAAGTTAAAAAATAAACTTCATATTGTTTAGAATATAGCAGTTACCAAGGTAGAAAGGGTGGGGGAAGTGATAAATTAGGAATATGGGATTAATAGATACACAATACTGTATATAAAATAAATAAGGATTTTCTGTACAGCACAGGGAACTGTGATGTTGGAGAAGACTCTTCAGAGTCCCCTGGACAGTAAGGAGATCCAACCAGTCAATCCTGAAGTAAATCAGTCCTGAATATTCATTGGAAAGACTGATGCTGAAGCTGAAACTCCAATACTTTGGCCACCTGATGCAAAGAACTGACTCTTTAGAAATGACCCTGATGCTGGGAAAGATTGAAGGCAGGAGGAGAAGGGGGCGACAGAGGATGAGATGGTTGGATGGCACCACCAACTCGATGGACACGAGTTTCAGCAAGCTCTGGGGCTGGTAATCTACAGGGAAGCCTGGCACACTGAAGTCCATGGGTCACAAAGAGTCACACATGACTGAGTGACGGAACTGAACTGAACAGGGAACTATATTCAATATCTTATAATAATCTATAATTTATCTGGTAAAGAATATATACACACACACACATATATACATATATATATATATATAAAACTGAATCACTTTGCTGTGTATTTGAAACTAAGGCAATATTGCAAATCAACTATAGTCCAAATAAAAAATAGACATATTATAATTGGTTTCTTAGTCATATCTGTTGTCATTTATTGCATGTTATTGGTATTTTATTGAGCAAGGTACATATATTTCCATGTGGCTTTGGCATTTTAAATATTTTTCACAAAAATACTATAATTTTCTTAAAAGTTATACTTAAAATGAAAAAAATTATAATTTGCTTTCTTTAGCTTACTTTTCTATATAGACCATATTTCTGATTGAGAAAATGTCTGTGTTGAGATAATTGGTAAGCATTCAAAGCAAGCTATATTAGAAGA
This sequence comes from Cervus canadensis, assembly GCF_019320065.1. Taxonomy (NCBI): domain Eukaryota; kingdom Metazoa; phylum Chordata; class Mammalia; order Artiodactyla; family Cervidae; genus Cervus; species Cervus canadensis. The sequence goes on along the minus strand of NC_057390.1, from coordinate 80,272,354 downwards.
TATATCCTCAATTCAATTATTTTTAAGAAATTTATAATTATTTAGCTTCAACACGTTCACAAAAAAATTTTTGCTTCTATCATTGTATCTTTCTTTGAAATATATGTTTATAAAACAAAGCTTGTCAAATTAGTTTTATCTATGGATTTTTTAATGTTTAAGCAAATTAGATGGTGAATAATCATTTTTTTTTTCAATTTCATTTTATACTTACATAGATGTAAATTTATCTATTAAAAGTGAGAGTTCTAGCAGGAGATTCTTTCCAAAAGTCAATTCATTTCAAAATGGCAATTATAAAATCCCAAAATGAAATCCTCTTTATCATTTTGGCTTACAAAATTAAATTTATTCAACTTATTATCTGCTTTTTTAGAGAGAATTTGCAATGTCTTCTTGTTTTCCAGCTTTATTTTCTGTACTTACCACCAACTAAAACTATTAAAAACTGAAGTTTGGTGCTCTCAAAGTTGATATGATTGTTTTCTCTTTTTAAAAAATGACTCAGTTGACCTCTCCTTAATTTTTCAGTGTTCATGAATCAACCATTTTTGTTGTTGGTATCATATTAACTCCCTCAACTTGTTCTTAAAAATTTATAAATACAAGAAATATATAAAGTATGAATCTGATTTGCATGACTGATGACGTAAAAGTGCATCGAATACTGCTTCATTGATTCTCACAAATGTAAATATAAATACATTAATCAAAGGATTTTTTTTTCTTTCAGAAATCCACTAGGTTTCTCTATAAGCCAGTGAATACAATTAGGTAACAGAATTAGCTATATAAATTTATCAAAAGAAAAATTTTTGATGTAAGAAGTTCCAGGGATGGAATAACACAAATAGTTTTGTATGCACATTGATGAAACTTGAAGAGCATTCATAATTCCGTACTATATTTAGAGCTGAAATTAATCATAGATATCCTCAGTTATATTTTATGGATGGAGATACTGAAAATGAGAATTTTATTAGTGTAAACAAGTTGATTGTTTCATAATAAGATGAAGCTGAAAGGTCCATTTAATGACCTGGCTTTTCAGTTCCTTAATCATGTTTCTGACAATATTCTACTCAACTCCTATCTTTCCATTCATTCTTATGGGCTCATTCTAAGCATTGTCTTTACCTGATGTACTCAAACTCTGAAGCTGTAAAGACTTTCTGTTCTCTTCTTCCTTTGCTTTCTCTCAACTACAAATACTATAACTGTGTTTTAATGTGATTAAAACATTTTAGCCTCTACTTTTTCCTCTTTCTTCTCGTCCATTTCCAATGTGCTTAGATTATGGGATTGTGAAAAGTGTTCTATGCTCTGACTGTATATCCAGAGATCTGTAATTTTTAAAACAGATTTTCATTAGGGTTCTTACAGAATAAGACCCTTCTTCCACAAGGTAGATCATAACTTGTGTGTAGCTTGTCTGTTTTTTTGAGTGAGAATGAAAGTCGCTCAGCTGTGTCCGACTCTTTGCAACCCCATGGACTATACAGTCCATGGAATTCTCCAGGCCAGAATACTGGAGTGGGTAGACTTTCCCTTCTCCAGGGGATCTTCCCAACCCAGGGAATGAACCCAGGTCTCCCACATTGCAGGAGGATTCTTTGCCAGCTGAGCAACAGGGAAGCCCTGTCTGTTTTTTACATAGGTCTATAAATAATTTTAATGAAAATCCAGTATTCTGATATATCACCCATATCTAATACTTCCTTTTCCCTTTACCTTTTTTTGTTTTCACTCTGCCAAAACACTTTAAAAATATCTACCCTTGAGATTCTTGAATCTAGGCATCTTGAGAAAACATAAATCATGTAACCAGACAGACTGATGTTATTAAAAATCTATGGTCTTCTTCAAACATTGACTTAGAGTTCCCACAGTAACTTTATTTCTAGTAAGTTTGTTTTTCTGTTCTTTCAACCTGCTCTTCAATTATTCATCTCTACAATTGTCCTACACTGCATTCTACTTTTCTTTTATCAGGTGGACTTTTCTCTGATTTTCTTAAACCAAGAGGAGATTCGCCTCTGCCCCTCCTTTCATTCCAGACAAACAGAAGGAGATCTGTTTTACCACCTAACAGTTGAATTTGGGGTCTCTCAAAAGAATTTACCTTATTCATTATCTGCTCTCTTGTCCACTGATTTCCTCTTAAACGTATTTAAAGATCAGTATTTTTTTTTTTTTCTTAAAGAACACAGCTAATATTAAAACAACCGAACAACTAGTTTTATTCAGGGTCCCACTTCAGCTTTCATTCTCTTCTTTCTTCTTCATAAATTCTTAAATCTCTCGTGAAGGTCTTCTATTCAGTTGACCTAATAAATGCCTTAATTTCAAATCCTAATCATGTTTTTCCTCAGTGGTATTGCAGTGTTTCCTCTACTCATCCCCATCCCCTGCCTTTTTTTTTTTCCCCCTACTACACATCTCCCACAAAGTCACTGACTCTGGGGCTTTCCATTTCAAATCATTTTGTATATTCTACCTGTTATTTAAATCAATGTTTCTCAGAATGCAATCCATGCTCTGTTCTCATTTCCTCTGCTTTTCTTTTCTCTCACATCACTCGGTAATCAAATTAATTAAGCTGTTTGTTGTTGTTCAGTCACTGAGTCACACACACATAAGTGCTATCAGTTCAGTTCAGTTCAGTTCAGTCGCTCAGTCATGTCCGACTCTTTACGACCCCATGAATTGCAGCACGCCAGGCCTCCCTGTCCATCACCAACTCCCAGAGTTTACTCAAACTCATGTCCATAGAGTCGGTGATGCCATCCAGCCATCTCATCCTCTGTCGTCCCCTTCTCCTCCTGCCCCCAATCCCTCCCAGCATCAGGGTCTTTTCCAATGAGTCAACTCTTCACATCAGGTGGCCAAAGTATTGGAGTTTCAGCTTCAGCATCAGTCCTTCCAATGAACACCCAGGACTTATTTCTTTAGGGATGGACTGTTTGGATCTCCTTGCAGTCCAAGGGACTCTCAAGAGTCTTCTCCAACACCACAGTTCAAAAGCATCAATTTTTCAGTGCTCAGCTTTCTTCATAGTCCAACTCTCACATCCATACATGACCACTGGAAAAACCATAGCCTTGACCAGACAGACCTTTGTTGGCAAAGTAATGTCTCTGCTTTTTAATATGCTATCTTGGTTGGTCATAACTTTCCTTCCAAGGAGTAAACATCTTTTAATTTCATGGCTGCAGTCACCATCTGCAGTGATTTTGGAAGTGCTATATATGCAGTTAAATAAAGAAGAAGCAATTGTGTAAAAGTAATTAGAATATATGTAGTTTGTTGTTGCTTAGTCACTGAGTTGTGTCCGGCTCTTTGTGATCCCTTGGACTGTAGCCTGCCAGGCTCCTCCTTCCCTTCCTCCAGGGAAGAATACTGCAGTGGGTTGCTATTTCCTTCTCCAGGGGATCTTCCTAGACCACGGATAGAACCCATGTCTCCTTCATTGGCAGGCAGATTCTTTACCACTTAGCCACCTGGGGAACCCATAATTGGTTAGGGGTCTCCCTCGAATAAAAGAATGAAATCTCACTAAGGGCAATGGTACACAATGTCTTACCTGCATGTGTCTTAGACAATAAATAGTAGACTGTCTAATACATTGCATATGTTCAGTAAATGTCTGTTTAAATAATGAGTAAATGAATGAGTGCTCACTTGGGAAATAATGAGTGACCTTATTTACTATTTCTTTGTAATGTTCTTAAACTCTAAATGTTGAATTTCTCATGTACTCCTTTGGCTGTTTAAATCCTTTCAAGTTTGTCATGAAATTTAAATAGTCATATGGTGCTGGGGAAAAACTAGACACACAAGTGATCCTGCTCACAATTCTTTACTCATAGCAACTAAGAATAGCACAGTCCAGTAATGTTCGGCTTCATGGACCTGCCTATCAACAAAAGGAGAGGCAACCAGGCCGGGAACTCCATAGTCTCTAAAGTGACAGAGGGCGCGGAGACTATTATAGCCAGTTGTCTTTAGACAGAAAAGGTATTTGCAGAATACCAAACCACTCATTCAAAAATAAAGGACATAAACCATCATTTGGTCTGGACATGTATCGAACAGCTTTTCTCATAAAGCCTTTTCTGCTTTATGGAGCAATCTGGAAGGGACATTAAGTATTGATGAAGTATTTAAAGAGCCAGAAAGGTGAGTAAGATAAGATACTGCAGATTGGAGGGAGCAGCTGAGTACAATGGTTTTCTTCTTCAAGTCAACAACAACAAAAAATTCAATCACAGAAGAACTCAGAAATCCAGATTGATTGGAATCAGACTCAATTTTAAGAAAAACAATCTTAGCATGCTGAGCAGCTGCTCATTGCAAATCTCCTTACAGATCAGCAGAGATAAGAGAGCACTGTCCTGGAAGTGAGGGAATATCTGTCTATGATTTCTGAGTCCATCTTCTATTAAGTAAAATATTAAAATTGTACCACATGATTCCAAAGATTCCTGACAGCTCTGAAATCATGTAACTATGTGACTACAATTAACCTCTTCTCAAAGTACAATGCTTAATAAGATTGACATGGAACTCAATTTTACTTCAGGTCATTAATAAGGAAATTAATCACATGGATGTATGTTTTACTGAATAATAGAGATTTATTGGACACTATTATAAATGATTGCTGGGAGAAATATCAATAACCTCAGATATGCAGATGACACCACCCTTATGGCAGAAAGTAAAGAATAGCTAAAGAGCCTCTTGATGAAAGTGAAAAAGGAGAGGGAAAAAGTTGGCTTAAAGCTCAACATTCAGAAAACTAAGATCATGGCATCCAGTCCCATCACTTCATGGGAAATAGATGGGGAAACAGTGGAACAGTGGCAGACTTTATTTTTCTGGACTCCAAAATCACTGCAGATGGTGATTGCACCCATGAAATTAAAAGACACTTACTCCTTGGAAGGAAAGTTATGACCAACCTAGACAGCATATTAAAAAGCAGAGACATTATTTTGTCAACAAAGGTCCATCTAGTCAAGGCTATGGTTTTTCCAGTGGTCATGTATGGATGTGAGAGTTGGACTATAAAGAAAGTTGAGCACTGAAGAATTGATGCTTTTGAACTGTGGTGTTGGAGAAGACTCTTGAGAGTCCCTTGGACTGCAAGGAGATCCAACCAGTCCATCCTAAAGGAAATAAGTCCTAGGTGTTCATTGGAAGGACTAATGTTGAAGCGGAAACTCCAATACTTTGGCCACCTGATGTGAAGAGCTGACTTATTTGAAAAGACCCTGATGCTGGGAAAGAATGAGGGTGGGAGGAGAAGGGGATGGCAGAGGATGAGATGGTTGGATGGCATCACCGACTCAATGGACAGGGGTTTGGGTGGACTCTGGGAGTTGGTGATGGACAGGGAGGCCTGGTGTGCTGCAATTCATGGGGTCACAAAGAGTTGGACACGACTGAGCGACTGAACTGAACTGAACTGAGCTCTGCCAGCTTATCTACTTGGTTGTTTGGACCTCCTGACCTCATGACTTTGTGGATCTCACAAACTCCAGCCCATGGTGGGCATTCACAGCTTTAAAATCATTTGCTGACTCACGGTCAGGCCCTCTAACTCTAGCAGAATCTGATAGCATGCCAAGGGTTATTTTTCTAATGTGTATAATCTCTCATGTGCTTGTCATGTTCTTGCTCCAGAATCTCAGTAATTCTGATTATGCTTAATAGCATTATGATTATTCTGGGGGGTGCTTATAATAAGCTCTTCAGAATACATTTTCCCATCAGTGATACTTGTAATACCACAGCATCTGCTGGATCATATGGGCCGAACATCAGGACCACTTTTAGTACAGTCTGCATCTATTGCAAACTATTTCCTTCCTTTGAGCTCCTGAAGGTGGCAAACTTTTGTGTCACCTAGTATACAGGTCAGAGCAGTATTCCCAAGCGTAAAATACAATATTATGCCTCAGAAACTGAAAGCAACCTCCTTCTTTTAGGATGCACATGGTGAATAAGTGCTTTTTTACTTTTGGAGAACATTCTAGCATGACTTAGACCTCTACTTCCTCTAAAAATTTTACTGATGTGAGTATTCTTCTGGAGGCCAAAAGTCTTGTCAAGACCTTTAGCATGCCAACCATATCTTGCTCGTTGGTCTGAATATATAATTTCATTGACACAATGCACCCCTTTATTATGTTAGGAAGATTCCAGATGCTCCGTATCTCTTTAGAGTATATTGCAACAGAATTCAGGGCACATAACAGACCTCCAGAGCAAAGTTTGAAATGTGTACTGTTGTAAGTTCCATTTAAATACAACCAGCTTAATCATCTTTTCTGATAGGGGTAAACTCATTTTCTCCATGAATGGCTGTAGGCCATGTATCAAAGTCATAATCATCTTTTATAGCTAGGATACCACTTCTGGACAAAAGCAGTAATTTGAGCTACTAACTAGTTGGTTGCATCTGGAGGAATCCACTATTATTCTCCATATTCCATTTGCTTATTTTGTAGGGATTTTTGAAATTTTTAAAGATAAAAGACTATATCCTTGATGTGTTTAAAGGTGATATTAATTTCTGCCATTTAACCTGAGATATGATGTTTTTCACGTTTTTGACTTAGCTGAAGTGAGAAGATCAATTTAATGGCTTCAGTGTGGCCTTCTTCAATGTCTTAACTCTATCCCAAAGACTGGGAAGCTTGTACTAATACACACATCTCTTTGGGGATTATATAATTGACCACAGGGTGGGCCTAGTATTCAATGGACCCATTCCTACAGAGAAGTCCTGATTATACTTAGGTCAACTTTGTTTTGTGTTCAACAGTGCTGAAAACTTGTAATATTTCTCTTTACCTAGTGTACAGTTAATCAAATAAATTGGCTTAGCTCCCTGTAGGCAAGGACTAGGGAGCACTCTTGAAAACAGAACTACCATATGATCCAGCAATCCTACTCCTGGGCATGTATCTGGACAAACATTTAATTAAAAAAAAAATTGTGCACCTTGAGAGTCCCTTGGACTGCAAGGAGATCCACCCAGTCCATCCTAAAGGAGATCAGTCCTGGGTGTTTATTGGAAAGACTGATGCTGAAGCTGAAACCCCAGTACTTTGACCACCTCATGGGAAGAGTTGACTCATCGGAAAAGACCCTGATGCTGGGAGGGACTGGGGGCAGGAGGAGAAGGGGACAACAGAGGATGAGATGGCTGGATGGCATCACTGACTCGATGGGCATGAGTTTGAGTAAACTCTGGGAGTTGGTGATGGACAGGGAGGCCTGGCGTGCTGCAATTCATGGGGTCGCAAAGAGTTGGACACGACTGAGAGACTGAACTGAACTGAAACTGAATATGTATTCTGCAATAGTATTATTTATGTGATAGTATTTATTTTTTTGAACCAGAACTTCACATTTGGAAATGCAAAGTCAATAAATTATAGTTCATTGTATCACAAGCTTAAAAGTTGAAATTCATAGTCAAATAATGAAGTACACTCTTTATTCATAGACCTGTATTGTCTATGGCCATACCACCCTGAACGCGCCCGATCTCGTCTGATCTCGGAAGCTAAGCAGGGTCAGGCCTGGTTAGTACTTGGATGGGAGACCTATATTATGCTGAAAATAATCTGTTTTATTAGAAAAAATAATTGAAGAAGCTCTTAGAGAACTGTTTACCCTAATACAAGTGTATTATATTTCTTAATATGACTTAACTTTAATTTCAGCTATTTCTCTCACTTGTATCTCTGAAAATATGAATAGTCATAGCAAAGTTATTTTGCATCATCATATATGCCTCTCTGAATCTGATGATGAACATAATATCAGTGTTGAAAATTAACTGGGCAAAGTTATTAATTATTTTGTTGTTGTTTAGTCACTAAGTGTGTCCAAAACTTTTGCAACCCACCAGGCTATAGCCTGCCAGGCTCCTCTGTCCATGGGATTCTCCAGGCAAGAATACTGGAGTGGGTTGCCATTTCCTTCTCCAGGGGATCTTCCCGACCCAGGGATTGAACGTGCCTCTCCTGCATTGGCAGGAGGGTTCTTCACCACTGAGCCACCTGGGAAGCCCCTATCAATTATTTTGTGGCTCCCGAATTCCGAAAGGTCATTGCATGCTATAAAAATGTTTTTTAGTTTTTCAAAATCTTCCAGAAAATATACGGAAATAATATAAGTACTATTAAGGGCACCCAGACTCAGCGTCATTTGTAGGAGACATATTCTGCTTTAATTCAGTATATAGTTCAGCAAATAATATTGTTCAGTGCTTACAAACTCAGGCTCTGATGTCAGAAACGAGATGCTGAATTTTGGCTCACCACTTACTGGGAACTTTCAGCAATTTAATCTCTCTAAGCCTCAGTTTCCTTATCTCTAAATCATGGTTTATATTGATAATGCCTATACCAAAGTTTCAGTTTAGAATGAAATGGGAAAATGGATGTAAGAGGATCAGTAATGTGCCTATCATATAGCAAGCAGTCAAGAAAGGTGAGCTGTTGTTACTATACTTTTCACTTACCTTATGTAAAATAGGTAATGCAGAAGAAAAGAACTTTTGCAAATTAGAAAGCATTATGTATAATTAAGGATTTGTTAAGCCACTACCATCCAAGTTTCATGATTAATAATGAAAGCTAGTCTCTGTCACTGTTCTAAACACTAATATAATTATGTATTAATAAGTTTTACAACAGCTTTAAAATTATGTTTCATCTTCTCTTTCCTATGTATGAGAGATTTGAAAATCAAAGGGATAAATCATTTGCTGAATTCAAACATCTGGCACATAATGGAGTGAAGTGTCAAATATATAATGTTCTGAATTCAAAATTTGCAGTTCTTTCCTTATACTAAAAGCTGCCTAAAAGAAAATAGTGATAATAATGGCAATTAATTGCATTGTTATCCTCTAAAATATCTTTCAATGTCAACATTTAAAGACACTTTATGTGGTGAATTTCTCATGCCTCATAGTTACAATCTCAGAAATTTTCCACAAAGGACAGTTAGAGCTCACTGGCTTTGTGAAATTTTATGCAGTCTAATTTGTAATGTCCATGTCCTTAATTTCAAAATTGTTGGAAATTTTATGGCTCATAATTAGATACTAAACTGTCCACTGGCAAAATACCAAAAGCGACGAAACTTGGATATTCATGTGTCTCTATTTTCAGTATAAACACTTGACAGAGTTTGTTGATAAAGTAACAAAGAAGAATATTTTAAAATAGTTATAAGAAAAAAAGCACTTTCTTAGTGTTAATTTCCACTTTGTTTTCAAGAGAAAGTCAACTGTGGAAGAAGAGATCAATAAATCAAATCTATCTGTTTTTTAAAAAGGATGGCAGAGATAAGAAAGAAAGAACAAACTTTGTGTGCACTGTCTAGAAGTCAAGCTTACTAATAGTCACTGAGAGAGTCATGTATTCACCTATTAACATTTCATAGAAACAATTTATATCAACCTATCATCTATCTCACAGCAACTCAGAGACCTGGGTGGTGATGGCATTTTTTTTAGAGAACATAAAATAGGGTAATAATAATAATAATTTCCTGAGGCACAAAATTAAGTAACAGGTTAAGAGAACAAGTTCTCTCACTTTCTCTGTCTTCTGTCTCTGTCTCTCTGTTTATGGACCATTCTGGGGGGGAAAAAACTTTATTCTGAAAATCAGAACTATTTCTCTACATATAATGACAGGGAGGAAGGTCTAATCTAGACTTTTATATATTTGTATAGAAATGCATGATCTACTTACTTGAAATAGTCCATTAAAACTCTGAAACTAACTTCACTTAGTCTTTAAATCTGCCTAAAATTGATGTTTCATCTGCTCTTTAACTTCAGATGTGGTGTAGTAAGATATGACACTAGAGGAAAAATTCACCAATGATTAACAAAAATTGTCTGTATGGTTCATATGTTGTTAACTGTGAATTACTCTTCACTAGAGGCCAGGGAACTGGTGAAAGTTTTACCAAGAAGAGCAGTCATGTTTCTGTCACTTGATTTTCGTTTGAAAACACTCAATCTTTTGTTATTCTATTTCTGGGCTATACTACATGTTCTGTACGCTCGTATAACATTTGAACCAAAGCTGGCCTTTTATTTCTTGCTATAAACATTACTTTCTTAAATTAACCAAGTTTTGTGGTCTCTGAAATCATTAGTCCATGTCTAAAAAATGAATTTTAGGCATTCCCTTTAGTCCAGTAATTAAACTGCCAAATCCTACTTTTTCCAGCTGTCTCCACTGAAACCTGCATCTTTTGGGTTCAGCTCCACTCAGTCTTGAATCTTCCTTGACTAAGGCAAGTGGTATGTGAGCAGTGAATATCACACAGGCTGGATCCCAAATTAATGCTGTTTCCATACGACTGGAAATGTGCCCACCTTGCTTTTTCTTCTACTATGCATTACCCTTTTGGCAACATTGATTGGACTTCTCTCTTGGTGCATAATCATTGCTTTCTTGGGATGCATTTTCTCTTTGTATTAAGGCTGGCACCCTGTTGCTGGCTTATGTTTGCTCCTATAACCCAGAAAGCCATATACCTATCTTTTAGTATCCCAGTTACTCATTTGCACTTAGGCTGCCAAGAGGCTCTTCACCTAGAAACATCATGAAATTAATCTGTGAACTCAAATATTTGTTATGCTCTATTTCTGCAACTTCACACTTTTCATTATAAATCTCATGGAACAAAGCATTTATTTTTCAAGGTCAGGTTAGATCATGATTACTCAACTTTTTGGGCAAAGGTTTTAGATTTCTGATTCTCATTTTGGTATGAATCCCAAATGCATGTTGAAGTCCACATTCAAAATTTCTTTGTCAAAAAAAAAAAAATTTCTTTGTCTTTCAACTCCCCACCTAAGGTTGCAACTAAACTTCATACAAAGTTCGAAAACCTTTCAAGTCACTCTAGTACCAGCTCAGATCTAGTAGTGGAGCAGAATAATCTACTTTGTCCTTATTTCCCTGTACTCTCCAAGACCCACCCCAGTTTTCCAATTCATACCACTCCGATAATGAAAAGATAGATAGTGACACATAGACAGACATATTAATCAAAAAATTGTTTTGTGTTCAATAAGCCAGTTTAGAAAACATTAATATACACATGAAGGTTTTCTCTCTCTGGCCTTTATAATTCTCTTCCAAGAAATCACCTCTTCAAAACGTAAACCCAACAGATGTTATTTATCATTTCATTTTGCCTTTGAAGTACAGAAAGACTTCTTTGGGGAGGAAATAACTGTTAGAATTTTGACATTCACTTGGAGAGATTTAAACTAAATCATTAAGAATACAGCAAAAACCCTGTTTCATTTCAGTTTAGTTCAGTCACTCAGTCACGTCCAACTCTTTGTGGCCCCATGCACTGCAGTATGCCAGGCTTCCCTGTCCATTACTAACTCCCGGAGCTTACTCAAACTCATGTCCATTGAGTTGGTGATACCATTCAACCATCTCACCCTCTGTCGTCCCCTTCTTCTGACTCCAGTCTTTCCCAGCATCAGGGTCTTTTCCAATGAGTCAGTTGTTTGCATCAGGTGGCCAAAATATTGGAGCTTCAGCTTCAGCATCAGTCCTTCCAATGAATATTCAGGACTGATTTCCTTTTGGGTGGATTTGTTGGATCTTCTTCCTGTCCAAGGGACTCTCAAGAGTCTGCTCCAACACTACAGTCATCCAGTCCATCATTAAGAATACAACAAAAATCCTTTTTACAGGAAACTTAAGATATATTGGAGTACACAGACAGTGAACTGTGAAAGAATGAGAATGACCTTTCACTAATCCCAAGTATACTTCAAGTTTTTATGAACTTTATTTCATGTACCCTTAAATTGATGTATATTTTCTTGTCCTTACTACTCAAGGATCCAGGATGGACATAAAAATGCCCTGCAAAAGAAAGATCCCCCAGATTGATGTCCCAGTAAATGGCACTCTATAGAGTGAGGTCTTTATTTAAAGAAGCCAGAGAAACAGGAAAATTTGAAAAGAATGACAGCTGAGTCCCTAGAGATAAATGAGAGTCAAACTGTGGAAAATAAGAACACTTTCTAAAAACCCAAGCTATAAGTACATAAACAATGAGAAGCGATAAAAACATCCCGAAGAAAGGAAAGATTGGAACAGCCTGCGAAATGCATGTGAAAGGTAAAGTCAGAAGAAAAAGCTCCAGGAAAATTACCTCCTTAAGTGTCAGAGTATCTCAGTGTTGCTTTAATTGGTCATTAGTTCCTAAGCAGTTTCAGGTTCAAACTACAGGTCAAAATTGTGTTTCTATTTCCTCACACACCTTTTTCTTTCATTTGCCAAGAGAGTTAATACATGTCTGTCCTATTAATGCCTGGAATACTAGAGGTAATCTCTTATGGTTTAGAATCAGTGTGTTTGGCTTGTGTTGAAAGTTTAGGAGACTCAGGATTTGAATTGAAAGGTATATAAGCTAATCTGACTCCCATACTCTAAATGTATATCTTGCAATTTGTAGATGAATATGGAAAGAAAATAAAAAAGAAAGTATCTCCAGCCTTGGATATATGATTCTGGTTGACTTTTTGTTATCCAGATTCCACTTGACCACCAGAGTGACCACTTGACCAGCAGAGGGTGTTCATCATTCTTCACAACATTAGAACACTTGCTTCTTAAGATATCTCTCCAAGTGAGATTTATGGGATGACACAACACATGGTGTGCACATGACAATCATTCAGAAATATGGGAGTGTATCAAATGTCTCCCCTTGAGTCAAAAACACATTCAGATATCCCAGTCTTTTCCATAATTGTGTCTATATTTGGACTTTTCAGTCACTTCACCATCCTAACCATATTCTGGTAGTTTTTCAGCATGTCTGCTTTTGTAGTGTCTCACCACTTATTCATATCTAAGATTTAATCACCAAGACATATTGAAGACATCTTTTTTTGTATGTTTGTTTTGATAGTGTAAGGAAACGTGGAAGCATTTGTTCTTGGGAGATAATGTCAGAAGTAGATCTGTATGGTTTTCTACAAATGGACTCTTCTTTCAAATCTAACTCATTTATTATATGGAGCATCGGGAGGCACAAAAATAACATTCTAATAGTTGTTGAAAAAGTGACACCATTTCAAAGTTGAGATAATTTGCTTTAGCTCTAGCATGAAATATGAGAAGGGATTACTGTTGATTTAAGTGAATCAGGTCACAAAACTGTACTTAATTTGCTTTATAACTGTTAGGACTCTATACATATTTTACTGAGATGTAATAACAGAGTCTATGCCCTAAGAGGACAGTGAAATGAAGGACATGTGAGTTGCAAAGTCAGGTAAGATTGAATTTGAATCTCTGGAGCAGCGCTGCTTGGCTATATAAAACCATCCAGGTTAATTAACCTTTCTAAATTTCACATACGTAAAATGGAAAAATTGTTCAAGTCCAACAGCATTGAAATGTGTAAATAGAGTAAATACTTAAATATGTCACACACAGAAAATGTCACTTGGTAGGGTGTTACTATATCTGATATAATTACTGCAGTGATGAGTTTTTCATTTGTTTACATGTGTTTGATATGTCTTTGACCATTTAATATATGTGAGTGTATACAGACAGACAATTTTACATGGTGCCAGAATACATATATAGATGTAATAAGAATTTAAAAATAAAATTTTGTATATAACTTCCAAAAGATGGTTAATTATAAACATTGCTTTATAAATGAATTTGACATATATCAATTAACTACTAATTTTCAATTTAAAATTAACTTGAAAGCAGCAGCCATAACCATCAGGGAACTGAGTTATCCAAGTAACACAAATATTGTTATAAGGTATTTTGATGGCATTCAGTGAAGGGATACAATGTACTCAACATGGTAAATGAAGAAGTCAGAAAAAACATGGCGTAGTGTAATATCTTGGAAGGCTTAGAAGTAAATTTCCTTGATCAAAGAAGGATTTCCTGCTTTTAAGTGCTGATCACAATTTTAAATGGTTTTACATGAAGGGAGAAACTACTTCATCAACCAGATTAGGGGAATTGAACCTAGAGATTAATGGAGTGACAAATGTTTCAGTCAGAGTTATTTCATATAAATTATATTCCCAATTCAGGCACTTAATTCAGCATAATCTATGACAAGTAACTCAACTGTGATGATCCTGAATTTCCTCAGCTATTTTATGGAGAAGATGGACTTATTGGCAAAACACATGACTTAAAATTATTTAAAGAATACAATAGTACTGCAGCAGTTCTGAATAAAGTTTCTTATTGTTCTGTGATCATAAACCCCACATGCATGTGTTCCTTGCCACTTCTATTTTGCTTTAAGTTCAGATCAGTTCAGTTGCTCAGTCATGTCTGACTCTTTGTGACCCCATGAACCGCAGCACGCCAGGCCTCCCTGTCCATCACCAAATCCTGGAGTCCACCCAAACCCATGTCCATTCAGTTGGTGATGCCATCCAACCATCTCATCCTCTGTCATCCCCTTCTCCTTCTGACTACAGTCTTTCCCAACATCAGGGTCTTTTCCAATGAGTCAGTTCCTCACATCAGGTGGCCAAAAGTATTGGAGCTTCAGCCTCAGCATCAGTCTTCCAATTCAGGACTGATTTCCTTTAGGATTGACTGATTTGATCTCCTTGCAGTCCAAGGGACTCTCAAGAGTCTTCTCCAACACCACAGTTCAAAGGCGTCAGTTCTTCCATGCTCAGATTTCTTTATGGTCCAATTCTCACATTCATACATGACTACTGGAAAAACCATAGCTTTGACTAGATGGACCTTTGTTGGCAAAGCAACGTCTCCGCTTTTTAATATGCTGTCTAGGTTGGTCACAGCTTTTCTTCCAAGGAGCAAGCGTCTTTTATTTATTTATTTATTTAAATTTCTTTTTTTTTTTTTTCATTCACCTTTATCAGTTGGAGGCCAACTACCCCACAATATTGTAGTGGTTTCTGTCATACACCGACACGAATCAGCCATGGATTTACATGTATTCCCCATCTTTTAATTTCATGGCTTCAGTCATCATCTGCAGTGATTTTGGATCCCAAGAAAAAAAAAGGTTGTCACTGTTTTTATCACTTCCCATCTATTTTCCATGAAGTGATGGGAGCAGATGCCATAATCTTTGTTTTTAGAATTTTGAGTTTTAAGCCGGTTTTTTCACTCTCCTCTTTCACCTTCATCAAGAGGCTCTTTAGTTCCTCTTCAGTTTCTGCCATTAGGGTGGTGTCATCTGTGTATCTGAGATTCTTGATATTCCTCACAGCAATCTTGATTCTAGCTTGGGCTTCATCCAGCCTGGCATTTTGCATGATGTACTCTTTATATAAGTTAAATAAGCAGGGTGACAATGCACAGCCTTGTCATACTACTTTCCCAATTTGGAATCAGTATATTATTCCATGTCTGGTTCTAACTGTTGCTTCTTGACCTGCATACAGATCAAGTATTGAGTTGTGGGCTGGTTTTGCTTTAAACTAGCCCAAAGCTCAACTCAAATGTGTTTCTCAAATGGACACCTACTAACAGATTAAGTACTGAAAATTACTGTCTTGAAGTCATCATACACATGTGCATGGTTAGTTACATCACTCTTGAGAAAAATAATTTCTGAATTAGGATGGGATCTTAGTGATGTGCACTGGTGAGCAGGAGATTGGTAGAGAGGTAAGAACATGCTTAGTTCTTTATGTTTTCATCCATGCCCAGATAAATAGGCCAATTTTCTTGGTTAAACACCTGCTATAAACAGAAAAATTTGGCCAAAACAATATGGGTGAGGCCAGACAAAGCTTGCCCATTGCTAGGCTAGATTTATATCCAGATTTATTTAACTAAGAATCTTGAAAGCCAGCTTTAATTGTGTGGCTACCGAGAATAGAAACATATTTGGCTTATCCCAGTTTTGCTTCCCAAGGTGCCTTAGAGTCTCTAATGAAAACACACAGCTGGTATTAATACAGTCTGTGCAAGGATGACCTTGCTGATTCTAACATGCTTAATTTTTGCTATGCGACAGTCCTATTATGCTTCAGTTTGTATCACCATTCAGGATTTTTAAAAGCTAACTATGCACTTATTTTTTTCTATTTAAGGAAATATCTACAAAGAGCCAAGTTCGACGTCAGCAAAATCATATCCTTAGACTAAGTAAAAAGCAATCACTAATCTGATATACCTGAATCAAACTGGTTATTGATTGTTTCTTATATTACTGGCTTCTGCCTCCCTGTTCCTAATACACTGACAAAAGAGCCTGGGAACATCTGAACATCCAGTCAAAAAGGCAATCTTAAATTGGAACTCTATGCTGATTTTAGTAGGAAAAGCTGAAAGAAAAGTCACACAATTAAATAAAAACACTGGAACAATGATATACCGAGTCAAAACAGAAAGTCTAAGTGACACTATTCATATCACAAAAAAGGGTAGCATGAACTGGTTGATTACTACCATGCTGACAGTGTATCTAATACACAATTGATATTTGAGTGATATTTATAAATTGTCATTTTTTAAAAATCTAGGATAAGTTAAGGAGAAACACCATAAAACGCAGATAGTCTTGGCCATTTTAACATGCCTCTCTTATCATTGTGATTTCAAACAGAAGATAACACATAGATCTTTTTAAAAATAGAAAAATCACACACATCTTCACATCAAGGAAAAAGAAACCACAAGCTAAGAGAAAATAAAGGATGTAAATTTGGTCAGGAAATCAGATGCCAGATTCTAGTAACATATATAGAGATTTTAGAGAAAAACTTTGTGTTCCAAGAATTTTACACCCTGCCAAGTTGTCATTCATTTATGTGAAGGCAACAGAAAGACATTTTTTGCTGTCTCTGGGCTTAATTTTCCTAATGCTGCTTCTAGTGCGATAGACTAAACATATGCTGGATCTGTCCGTTTCTTACCAAAACCAAGAAAATGACAGAAACATTGTTTTAAATATAAGCTAATGAATGCTTAGCAGCTATTGAATCCATGAAAGAGAATTTCTACACATCAGATCATATGCTTAGACTACATTTTCTTGGTTTTCCTTAACTGTCTTTGTCTTCCTGTATAGCCCCATACTTTCTGGGGGAGTTAAGAACTTGGATTAGCAAGCCACTTGCCCAAGTTTGCATCCAAGTTCTGCTGTTTCCTAATGGTGTGAGTTGGAAAATTTCCCTGTGCCTGTTCCCACATCTGTAGAACAAGAGTAATTATAGCCCCTACCTCCTGTGCTAACTACTGGGATGTATGTGTGCTCAATTGTGTCCACCTCTGAGAACTCTTGGACTGCAGCCTGCCAGGCTCCTCTGTCCATGGAATTCTCCAGGCAAGAACACTGGCGTGGGTTGCTATGCCCTCCTTCAGGGGATCTTTCCAACCCACGGATTGAACTTGCATCTCTTGCATCTCCTGCATTGGCAGACAGATTCTTTACCACTGCACCACTATAGTATAGGCAAAATATTTAGTCAATCCTGGTTTATAAAAAGTGCTATGTAAGTGTTCATTTCAGTTCAGTTCAGTTGCTCAGTCGTGTCCGACTCTTTGCGACCCCATGAATTGCAGCACGCCAGGCCTCCCTGTCCATCACCAGCTCCCAGAGTTTACTCAAACTCATGTCCATTGAGTCGGTGATGCCATCCAGCTATCTCATCCTCTGCTGTCTCCTTCTCCTCCTGACCCGAATCCCTCCCAGCATCAGGGTCTTTCCCAATGAGTCAACTCTCCCTTCGCACAAGGTGGCCAAAGTATTGGAGTTTCAGCTTCAGCATCAGTCCTTCCAGTGAACACCCAGGACTGATCTCATTTAGGATGGACTGGTTGGATCTCCTTGCAGTCCAAGGGTCTCTCAAGAGTCTTCTCCAGTTAGCTACTATTTATTTTTACATTGGAGGCTAAATAGTCTTAAATTTTCTGCTACAATATAAAGAAGCCTTTCTGTTTTAAATTATTGTCATTGGGGGCAATTATATAGTTACTTCAAGGATAATGTTTTCTATTCAAAGTATTCTATCACCTTAGAGTTTAGTGTCAAAAAATGAATTTTTTCAGGGACACAAATATGCTTTAATTTTTAGAAGACTCTTAATCATTGAATATACATTTATGTATATGTCTACTATACATATATTGAATATATATATATTCCAAATAATCTGTTTATCTTCCTTTTAGTTTTGGTAGTTTGAGTCTCTCAAATAATTGATTCATTTCATCTATACTATAACATTTATGGGCATAGTTCTATTCACACTATTCCTTTATTAACTTTTATTGCCCTTTTTGGCTCATTTATTATCTTTTTTTTCTATTTTTATTTTTTCATTTATTTTTATAGTTGGAGGCTAATTATTTTCCATTTTGTAGTGGTTTTTGTCATACATTGACATGAATCAGCCATGGAGTTACATGTGTTCCCCATCCTGATCCCCTCTCCCGCTTCCCTCCCCATCCCATCCCTCTGGGTCTTCCCAGTACGCCAGCCCCAAGCACTTGTCTCATGCATCCAACCTGGGCTGGTGATCTGTTTCACCCTTGATAGTATACTTGTTTCTCTCAGAACATCCCACCCTCGCCTTCTCCCACAGAGTCCCAAAGTCTGTTCTGTATATCTGTGTCTCTTTTTCTGTTTTGCATATTGGGTTATTGTTACCATCTTTTTAAATTTCATATATATGCATTAGTATACTGTATTGGTCTTCATCTTTCTGGCTTACTTCACTCTGTATAATGGGCTCCAGTTTCATCCATCTCATTAGAACTAATTCAAATGAATTCTTTTTAATGGCTGAGTAATATTCCATGGTGTATATGTATCATAGCTTCCTTATCCATTTGTCTGCTGATGGGCATCTAGGTTGCTTCCATGTCCTGGCTATTATAAACAGTGCTGCGATGAACACTGGGGTACACATGTCTCTTTCAGATCTGGTTTCCTCGGTGTGTATGCCCAGAAGTGGTATTGCTGGGTCATATGGCAGTTCTATTTCCAGGTTTTAAGGAATCTCCACACTATTCTCCATAGTGGCTGTACTAGTTTGCATTCCCACCAGCAGTGTAAGAGTGTTCCCTTTTCTCCACACCCTCTCCAGCATTTATTGCTTGTAGACTTTCGGTTAGCAGCCATCTTGACTGGCGTATAATGGTACCTCATTGTGGTTTTGATTTGCATTTCTCTGATAATGAGTGATGTTGAGCATCTTTTCATGTGTTTGTTAGCCATCTGTATGTCTTCTTTGGAGAAATGTATGTTCAGTTCTTTGGCCCATTTTTTGATTGGGTCATTTATCTTTCTGGAATTGAGCTGCAGGAGTTGCTTGTATATTTTTGAGATTAATCCTTTGTCTGTTGCTTCATTTGCTATTATTTTCTCCCATTCTGAGGGCTGTCTTTTCACTTTACTTATAGTTTCCTTTGTTGTACAAAAGATTTTAAGTTTCATTAGGTCCCATTTGTGTATTTTTGCTTTTATTTCCAGTATTCTGGGAGGTGGGTCATAGAGGATCCTGCTGTGATTTATGTCAGAGAGTGTTTTGCCTATGTTCTCCTCTAGGAGTTTTATAGCTTCTGGTCTTACATTTAGATCTTTAATCCATTTTGAGTTTATTTTTGTGTATGGTGTTAGAAGGTGTTTTAGTTTCATTCTTTTACAAGTGGTTGACCAGTTTTCCCAGCACCAGTTGTTAAAGAGGTTGTCTTTTTTCCATTGTATATCCTTGCCTCCTTTGTCGAAGATAAGGTGTCCATAGGTTCGTGGATTTATCTCTGGGCTTTCCATTCTGTTCTATTGATCTATATTTCTGTCTTTGTGCCAGTACCATACTGTCTTGATGACTGTGGCTTTGTAGTAGAGTCTGAAGTCAGGCAGGTTGATTCCCCCAGTTCCATTCTTCTTTCTCAAGATTGCTTTGGCTATTCGAGGTTTTTTGTATTTCCACACAAATTGTGAAATTATTTGTTCTAGTTCTGTGAAAAATACTGTTGGTAGCTTGATAGGGATTGCATTGAATCTATAGATTGCTTTGGGTAGTATAGCTATTTTCACAATTTTGAGTCTTCCAATCCATGAACACAGTATATTGCTCCATCTATTTGTGTCCTCTTTGATTTCTTTCATCAGTGTTTTATAATTTTCTATATATAGGTCTTTTGTTTCTTTAGGTAAATATACTCCTAAGTATTTTATTCTTTTTGTTGCAATAGTGAATGGTATTGTTTCCTTAATTTCTCTTTCTGTTTTCTCATTGTTAGAGTATAGGAATGCAAGGGATTTCTGTGTGTCAATTTTATATCCTGCAACATTACTGTATTCATTGATTAGCTGTAGTAATTTTCTGGTAGAGTCTTTAGGGTTTTCTATGTAGAGGATCATGTCGTCTGCAAACAGTGAGAGTTTCATTTCTTCTTTTCCTATCTGGATTCCTTTTGTTTCTTTTTCTGCTCTATTGCTGTGGCCAACACTTCCAAAACTATGTTGAATAGTAGTGGTGAGAGTGGACACCCTTGTCTTGTTCCTGACTTTACAGGAAATGCTTTCAATTATTCACCATTGAGAATAATGTGCTGTGGGTTTGTCATATATCGCTTTTATTATGTTGAGGTATGTTCCTTCTATGCTTGCTTTCTGGAGAGTTTTTATCATGAGTGGATGTTGAATTTGGTCAAAGGCTTTTTCTGCATCTATTGAGATAATCATATGGTTTTTATCTTTCAATTTGTTAATGTGGTGTATTACATTGATTGATCTGTGGATATTAAAGAATCCTTGCATTCCTGGGATAAAGCCCACTTGGTCATGATGTATGATCTTTTAAATATGTTGTTGGATTCTGTTTGCTAGAATTTTGTTAAGGATTTTTGCATCTATGTTCATCAGTGATATTGGTCTGTAGTTTTCTTTTTTTGTGGCATCCTTGTCTGGTTTTGGTATTAGGGTGATGGTGGCCTCATAGGATGAGTTTGGCAGTTTGCCTTCTTCTTCAATTTTCTGGAAGAGTTTGAGTAAGATAGGTGTTAGCTCTTTTCTAAATTTTTGGTAGAATTCAGCTGTGAAGCCATCTGGTCCTGGGCTTTTGTTTGCTGGAAGATTTCTGATTACAGTTTCGATTTCCTTGCTTGTGATGGGTCTGTTAAGATCTTCTATTTCTTCCTGGTTCAGTTTTGGAAAGTTATACTTTTCTAAGAATTTGTCCATTTCTTCCAAGTTGTCCATTTTATTGGCATAGAGCTGCTGGTAGTAGTCTCTTATGATCCTTTGTATTTCAGTGTTGTCTGTTGTGATCTCTCCATTTTCATTTCTAATTTTGTTGATTTAATTCTTCTCCCTTTGTTTCTTGATGAGTCTGGCTAACGGCTTGTCAATTTTGTTTACCTTTTCAAAAAACCAGTTTTTAGCTTTGTTGATTTTTGCTGTGGTCTCTTTTGTTTCTTTTGCATTTATTTCTGCCCTATTTTTTAAGATTTATTTCTTTCTGCTAACCCTGGGGTTCTTCATGTCTTCCTTCTCTAGTTGCTTTAGGTGTAGAGTTAGGTTATTTATTTGACTTTTTTCTTGTTTCTTGAGGTAAGCCTGTAATGCTATGAACCTTCCCTTAGCACTGCTTTTACAGTGTCCCATAGGTTTTGGGTTGTTGTGTTTTCATTTTCATTCGTTTCTATGCATATTTTGATTTCTTTTTTTATTTCTTCTATGATTTATTCATTATTCAGAAACGTGTTATTTAGCCTCCATATGTTGGAATTTTTAATAGTTTTTTTCTGGAATTGAGATCTAATGTTACTGCATTGTGGTCAGAAAAGATGACTGGAATGATTTCGATTTTTTTGAATTTACCAAAGCTAGATTTATGGCCCAGGATGTGATCTATTCTGAAGAAGGTTCCATGTGCGCTTGAGAAAAAGGTGAAATTGATTGTTTTGGGGGTGAAATGTCCTATAGATATCAATTAAGTCTAGCTGGACCATTGTGTCATTTAAAGTTTGTATTTCCTTGTTAATTTTCTGTTTAGTTGATCTGTCCACAGGTGTGAGTGGGGTATTAAAGTCTCCCACTATTATTGTGTTATTGTTAATTTCCCCCTTCATTCTTGTTAGCATTTGCCTTACATATTGCGGTGCTCCTATGTTGGGTGCATATATATTTATAATTATTATATCTTCTTCTTGTATTGATCCTTTGATCATTATGTAGTGTCCTTCTTTGTCTCTTTTCACAGCCTTTATTTTGAAGTCTATTTTATGTGATATAAGTATTGCGACTCCTGCTTTCTTCTGGTCTCCATTTGTGTGGAATGCTTTTTTCCAGCCCTTCACTTTCAGTCTGTATGTGTCCCTTGCTTTAAGGTGGGTCTCTTGTAGACAGCATATATAGGGGTCTTGCTTTTGTATCCATTCAGCCAGTCTTTGTCTTTTGGTTGGGACATTCAACCCATTTATGTTTAAGGTAATTATTGATAAGAATGGTCCCGTTGCCATTTGCTTTGTTGTTTTGGGTTCACGTTCATACAACCTTTCTGTGTTTCCTGTCTAGAGAAGATCCTTTAGCATTTGTTGAAGAGCTGGTTTGGTGGTGCTGAATTCTCTCAGCTTTTGCTTGTCTGTAAAGCTTTTAAATTCTGTTTCATATCTTAATGAAATCCTTTCTGGGTACAGTAATCTGGGTTGTAGGTTATTCTCTTTCATAACTTTAAGTATGTCCTGCCATTCCCTTCTGGCCTGAAGAGTTTCTATTGAAAGATCAGCTGTTATCCTTATGGGAATCCCTTTGTGTGTTATTTGTTGTTTCTCCCTTGCTGCTTTTAATATTTGTTCTTTGTGTCTGATCTTTGTTAATTTGACTAATATGTGTCTTGGGGTGTTTCGCCTTGGGTTTATCCTATTTGAGACTCTCTGGGTTTCTTGGACTTGGGTGGATATTTCCTTCCCTATTTTGGGGAAGTTTTCAGCTATTATCTCCTCGAGTATCTTCTCATGGCCTTTCTTTTTGTCTTCTTCTTCTGGGACTCCTATGATTCGAATGTTGGGGCATTTCACATTGTCCCAGAGGTCCCTGAGGTTGTCCTCATTTCTTTTAATTCTTTTTTCTTTTTTCCTCTCTGCTTCATTTATTTCCACCATTGTATCTTCTACCTCACTTATCCTATCTTCTGCCTCCGTTATTCTACTGTTGGTTCCCTCCAGAGTGTTTTTGATCTCATTTATTGCATTATTCATTTTTAATTGACTCTTTTTTATTTCTTCTAGGTCCTTGTTAAACATTTCTTGCATCTTCTCAATCCTTGTCTCTAGGTTATTTATCTGTAACTCCATTTTGTTTTCAAGATTTTGGATCATTTTTATTATCATTATTCTGAATTCTTTTTCAGGTAGATTCCCTATCTCCTCTTCTTTTGTTTGGCTTGGTGGGCATTTTTCATGTTCCTTTACCTGCTGGGTATTTCCCTGCCTTTTCATCTTATTTAGATTGCTGGGTTTGGGGTGGCCTTTTTGTATCCTGGTAGTCTGTGGTTCCTTTTTATTGTGGAGGTTTCTCCCAGTGGGTGGGGCTGGGTGTTTGGCTTGTCGAGGTTTGCTGGTTAGAGAAGCTTGTGTCGGTGTTCTGGTGGGTGGAACTGTATTTCTTCTCTCTGGAATGCACTGGAGTGTCCAGTAGTGAGTTTTGAGATGGGTCTATGGGTTTGATGTGACTTTGGGCAGCCTGTATATTGACACTCAGGGCTATATTCCTGCGTTGCTGGAGAATTTGCATGGTATGTCTTGCTCTGGAACTTATTGGCTCTTGGGTGGTGGTTGGTTTCAGTGTAGGTATGGAGGCTTTTGGATGATTTCTTATTAATTAATGTTCCCTGTAGTCAGGAGTTCTCTGGTGTTCTCAGGTTTTGGGCTTAAGCCTCTTTCCTCTGGATTTCAGTCTTATTCTTTCAGTAGCCTCAAGACTTCTCCATCCATACAGCACTGATAATAAAACTTCTAGGTTAATGGTAAAAGGATTCTCCACAGTGAGGGACACCCAGAGAGGTTCACAGAGTTACATGAAAAAGGGGAGAGGGAGGAAGGAGATAGAGGTGAGCAGGAGGAGAAAAAGGGGGATTCAAGAGAGGAGAGACAGATCTAGGTTGTACTCTGTTCCCTAAGTGTTCTCCTCAGCCCAGGACACCCACAGAGACTCACAGATTTGGATTGAGAAGAGAAGGGGGAGGGAGGAAATAGAGGTGATCTGGGGGAGAAAAAAGAGAATCAAAAGGGGGAGAGAGTGATCAAACCAGTAATCACACTCCTGAGTAAAAATGGGTACTGAAGTTTGGGTTCTTAAATGTCCAAAATTGATATCAAATACTGAAAAACAAAGATTGAAAATCTAGAGTAGAGGTTAGACTCTTAAAAATACAATAGTAAAAAACCACAAAAACACAAAAAAAATTTAAGAAATATATATGGAGTTCACTTTAAAAATAGGGTCCTTTTTTTTTTTTTGCCAGGTTATAGTGGGTTATAAAAATGAAAATTAAGGAGTAATAGAGGAGTAATAGAGGACTTTAAAAAAAAAAGAAAAAGACAAGAAAAAGTAAAAAAAAAGAAAGAGAAAAAAATTTTTTTAATTAAAAATAAAAAAAAATAGTAGTAAAATATATCTAGGAATTTCTCTGGAGCTGTTGCAGACAGTGCGGTTCGGTTCAGTTTCAAGCTTTCATAGCTCCTTGTTCAAGCTTACACTTCTCGCTATCCCTAGGCCCCTTCCAGTGTAGTCGGTGTCCGAGGGCTCTGTGTTGGTACATGATTGGACCAGGCTGCAGGGGGTCGGTTCCCGGAAGTTTAGCCAGCCTCCGGAATTTGCCTTGCGGCACTTTTCTGGGGCATGTCTCAACATACCCGACCTTTCACCTCTGATTGTCCTCAGGGCATTCGGGCCTGGTCCTTACCCTAAGCACTGCCACCCACTCCTCTCCGTTCCGCCCCCACTTGCTGGTGGTGGAAGCGAGCGTCTGGGGTACTTTTCTGCTGGGAGTTGCTTTTAGGCATGTAATCGGTGGGTTTTATTTATTTTTCCTCCCAGTTAGGTTGCCCTCCGAGATTCGAAACTTCCCCCAGACCCGCCAGTGAGAGGGTTTCCTGGTTTTTGGAAACCTCCTCTATTAAGACTCCCTTCCCGGGATGGAGCTCCGTCCCTAACTCTATTGTCTCTCTTTTTATCTTTTATATTTTGTCCTACCTCCTTTCGAAGACAATGGGCTGCTTTTCTGGGTGTCTGATGTCCTCTGTTAGCAATCAGAAGTTGTTTTGTGGAGTTTGCTCAGCGTTCAAATGTTCTTTCGATGAATCTGTAGGGGAGAAAGTGGCCTCCCCATCCTATTCCTCCGCCATCTTAGTTCCTCCCTCCTCATTTATTATCTTAATAACCCATGGGATCAGTACTAGGTGTTCAGTGTTTCATTTCTGATAGTGGTCATTTGTGTCTTCTCTTTTCTTGGTTATCCTAGCTGAAGATTTATCACTTTCACTGGTCTTTTCAACAAAATCAGATTTTATTTCCATTTCTTCTTTTAATTAGTTGCCTGTTAAAATATTTAGATATGATAAAAAATATATTTTATTTCTAAATTTGTATATGCTATTCTTAATCCATTTTGTTATTTTCAATATTTTCTTGCATTCTCATTTTATCTTCATATTTTATTTCTTTAAATATTTGAGGCATCACCAACTCAATGGACATGAGTTTGGGTAAACTCCAGGAGTTGGTGATGGACAGGGAGGCCTGGCGTGCTGCAGTCCACAGGGTCGCAAAGAGTCGGACACAAGTGAGAGACTGAGTTATTATAAAATCTAATGTCCTTTGCTTATCTAAATCTATTAGTCATTTGTCTTTTTCACTTTGTTTGGATTTGTTCTTATTTCTCTAAAAATACCTTGCCTGTTTAAATATGCTATTCAACGTAAGTTTAAATATGGTTTTCTTTTTCTTTTTATCTTTATATGCTGAAAACAGGGAGTGTAAATTGACTATAACTGGTAAATAGAGGTCATAACTCAGATATTTTACTCTTTTGTAGTGTCCTTGAATTAATCTGGGATTAATTTATAGCTGTCTAAAAGCTTAGTTTCCAGGTTATTTTGCTGATAATAGGTATTTGTTTTCAGTCCAACCCCTTGATTTCATTATGCTTACTCCTCACTCTAGTTTCAGTTCATAATTATTTTTGTCCCTGGAGAGTCTCTTTATATCTTGAAAATTTTAAAAATGTATTGAAAAATATTTGTGTACGGTGTCTCAAAAAATCTTCTCTTCTACACTTCCATAAGCAAAATTGCTTTTTAAAAGTGTAAACTTCAGAAAATAAAGTTAAAAATTATTTTAGTAGAATGAGAAACTAAACAAATAGTACACAGTGGAACAGATATAAAAAATAATAAAGATGACATGTTTACTAGATCCATATCATATGTATTTTGTTATCTACACACAGCAAATTGTCAAGATATTGATGATAGATTTTATTATAATTTCAAGTCACACTCTGGGTATTATAAAAAGTGGAATTATTTTAGGTAAACACGAATATTATTTTATCACCCTTATAACTCAAAATGGGACTTGAGCTCTAAATTTATTATTATTGTTCTAACAGTATCCTTTTCCCCCCCACATTTGCAGACAAGCTCAACAAGACCACTCAAATTAGAAGCCAAAAGTTTAATGGGTTCTACTATGTACCAGAAACTATTCCTAATTTCAGGAGCACAAAAATAATAAGATGTGAGTCCTACGTTACAGAAATGAAATATGTTGGCCCTCGGGTGGATGTTGAATGTGTAGCATTAGTATTGCTGATGGTAATAATGGTGGTGGCAAATATACAATGCACATTAACACAAGGTAAACTTTAAAAGACACAGAAAAATACACTATGAGCATTTGAAAGAGTAAAATATTACATACATATATCTAAATAGGAATAAATATGATAGTGGGGTGCAGGGTATGACTTAGACCTGTCCCTTGAAAGATAATTAGTACATACAGCTATAAGAGAAGTAGGTTTCAGAAAGAGGCTAAGACATTCACAAGATTTTTATGCATAAGCACTGGCAGTGTATGGATAAGAGTGAAAACTTCAAAAATTAATAATGCACATAATCTTTATGTAATATTAAGGAATAAATGCAGATTATTTTAAAATATTAATAAATAACATGAAACATACATACAATAATAGAAACTGTGCATGTATCAAAATAGAGACAGTAACTTGCGTTTAGTAGGTACCAAGGAATTTTTATTAAAATAATGAATAAATAAATACATTCTAAAAGACTATGTGTCCCTATTATCTTGAGCCTTAAAAACTTTTTATGCAGGAGCTGGTGTTTATTCATTTTGTATCCCTAACAACTAATATTATCCCTAACCTCAAGGGTCCATCAATAAATATTTGTTGAAAGTTGTTAAGTGGATTAAGCCTTGGTGCTAGACTAAGTATAGAAGCAACTGTTTAGCTAATGAAACATAAAATATTCCCTAATTAGGTCTTATGCAAATAAACCTATAAATTATTTGTAAATATTGCTGAAGAATATACTTCCACTCTGTGCCAGAATTTTACTACCTTTTAAAAGAACACAATATTTTTTGCATAAGACATTTTAAAATATTTAATGTTGATGAGTTGACAAAAGACATTTCCTTGGTGAGCTCCTGGGAAAGTGGGTAGATAACGGCTGTCTGTAGGAGAGTGTGGAAACTCCCTGTGTCTTCCTATTCCTCTAATCTTATCTACATTTAAAATTTTTCTTGTCTCTGTGGCTTTATACATGTGAATTGAGTTTACAATGCTTGGTTATAACTGCTCAGCCTGCCATAATTACTTTATTAGTTTAGCTGTACCACTGGGAAGATCATTTCCCATTGTGGTTATACAAATTTGTTTTACAAGCCTATGTAACTAGAGTTTAAATTATCCTGCTGTGGGTAAAAACAATAATAAATATTTTGTCATGGATCCCTTCAGGGATCAGCTGAAATGATGAGTCAGTGTGCCCAAGGAAATAAAAGAAAGTTTGTCCTTCAAAAATTTGTGTTGTATGAAATCCTTAAATGCGTCAACGGTTTACCTGTTTATATGAGATAAAAACAGACACAGAAGCATGACCAAAATCTTTGAAGTGATTAATGCATTAACAGTATGTAAAAATAATGTGTTTGAGAGCTCTAGATGGAGGAAATAATAGTATCTAATGAATAAAATTTGGAAAATTTATAGTACTTTTATTCAACAGCAACAAATCTTTTTGGTTGGAAGTAGGATGCATTAAAACATTGAATGCCAGAATTTGTATGAGATTGATACTCATGGGAGAGAATAGATTGTTTTGTATTGATGGAAACTATTAAACAAAAAACCCACACAAAGAGCAAAACTTGAATTAAAGCTCTGGACTTCCCCAACTCATGTGCCTGTGACTTCAGAAATTTTTAATTAAATAGATGACTTCATTAAAGAAAGGCAAAAGTCAGAAAGAAGTTAGAATTCTGAAATACTGGGGGTGGAGAAGACAGTAGGCAGAGGGGAGGTGACTGGTGGTAGTGATGATGTGAATCAAAAAGCTAATGAAGAAAAAAAACATTCCGGGAGGAAATTTATTAATAACAAAGAAAAAATTCATACATATAATCCTTCACAGTTATAAGGAAATGAAAGATAATTAGACCAATAAATTGGAAGAAAATGAGTTATGTTTTAAAAGAAGAAACAAGGCAACTGAATGAATAGCAAGTTTGAAAAGATAACAACAAAAATATGAAAGTCACGTGAACAATCTGCAACCAATACAATGCACACAATTAGAAATGGTACTCTCATGAGTATAATACCAAGTAAAGTGAAAAAAAATAAACCCACAAACGTGCAAGATCAAACACTCATTTTCAATTACTGCATAACTAATTACCACACAGTGGCTTAAAAGAATACAAAAGAAGATTCTATGTCTGGGCGTCAGTAGTCCAGGTGGTATTAACTGGGTGTTCTGCTCAGAATCTTGCCAGACTGCAGTCAAGGTTTAGGCAGGGCTGTGGTTCTCATATAGTTGTTGGCAGAATTTAATTCCCTGCATTGTAACACAGAGATCCTACTTTCTTGCTGGCTATTGACCAGAAGTACTCTCAACTCTGAATGGCCGCCCTCTCACAACTTGACTCTTTATTCAAAGCCAGCAAGAGAATCACTCTTTACCCCTTATGAAGGAGTCTAACATAACTTAATGTAATTGTGGAAGTGACTCCATCGTATTCATAGGTTCTGCCTACCCTTGAGGAGAGGATTATGAAGGGCATGTATACCAAGAGGTGGGAATCTTGGAGATGATTTTAGAATTCTGCTTGCCACAAATTGCAAAATGAAAGCAATGGCAAATCATGAAAGGAAACATGTGCTATAAACTTGATGTTTCTGAAGAAAACAATAGAACAATAAGATGCCAAAGAATTTTGAATTTTTCCCTACCCTCAAAAACTACAGAAGCAACAAGAATAAGACACAAGAGACAGCTGAAGCCTCAATCTCTAATTTATGAGAACACTGATAAGTCAATCATAATTAATTTAGTTAGTCAAAGGACAATCAATCTCAAATGTCTGCACATACTAGCAAGAAAAAAGTTTGTAAGTCCTGCAGAATCAACAAGAGTTGGGAATGAGGCATGAGCACTACTGCAGTTGATGGTGTTGGAAGGAAAGTCCACTAAGGAGCAGAAAGTTGTTCCATTTCTCAGCCACGTCCCCAAAAGTCAAGTGCATGCTCTTTGCAGAGCCATATGTAGCATTAGATGTTTATTTTATGGTGGCATTTAATAATGGAAGTGCCAGACTTGGGGACACAGTTCAACAGAGCACAGAAGTAAGCTGCTAGACTGTAAAACAGAAAGATGCACCCTTTACTGACATTAATTGTAATCCACCCTCTTAACTTCCATTTGATGATGGTCAATATTTTACCTCCATGCTAAAACTGACCATACCAAGATACTAATATTGACGGTTACTCAGTTTTAAAGCCACCTAGTAACTTCTGCAGCCAAAGAGAAATCCACCAACAAACATGTAACCTCCCACACATACTACCTCCAATAAGCACTGTAGTTCCCCTCTCTTAAATATGAATAGACAAGCTTTGACAAATGACCTTAGTAATTATAAATCATTCCATAATAAAAGATGTAACACAAGGAACAGAAGAATCATGTATCAGTTTTTGAAATTATCTTCAGAGAGAAAGTCTACGGAATCGATACAGCTCAAAGGTAGAAGAATCTATAAAAAAAAAAATAAGAGTATATGAAAATTTAAAAAAATTCAACTGCTAAAGTAAAATATTCAGTAAGAAGAATTGGAAGTCTAGCATATTCTTAGGAGAAACTGCCAAAATTGATAAAAATGAGTGCCACTGGAATAGAGAACCCTCCACAGCAATGCTCAATGCCAAAAGGCAATGAAGCAATAACTACAAAGTTCTGCCAAGAAGAAATGTGACCCTAGAATTCTAAAGTCAGTCATGTGTTCTTGCAAATATAATGGGATAAAACACCCATGAGCTTTACTTTAAAAATCTTACTGAATGATGAAAGCTAGTCGAGCAGCCAGACAAGTATTAAAATAAGGGATCAAATAATGTGAAGACTTAGTAAAATGAATGATGCTGATAACTAACTCTATAACTATGGAAATAAAATAGAACCAAATTTGCTTAAGTCATAATTAAGGGGAGAATGACTTTTGAAAGCATTGGCAGCATGAGCTTAATAACATTACCAAATAGACCAATTCATATGAAAACTAGAGGTAAAAAATATTTGTCTTCTATCAAATAAATATTTGAAGAGACAGTACTTAGAACTGCATCCTAGAAAAAATAATCCCAAACACTTTTTATCATTTTCTTATTTTCTGTTGTTTTTGTTTTGTTTTAAAATTAATTTATTTTAATTGGAGACTAATTAGTTTACAATATTGTGGTTATTTTTGCCATACATCGACACGAATTAGCCATAGGTGTACCTGTGTCCCACCATCCTGAACCACCCCCCATCTTCCTCCCCACCCAACCCCCCAGGGTTGTCCCAGAGCACCAGTTTTGAGTGCCCTGCTTCATGCATCAAACTTGCACTGGTTGTCTGTTTTACATACAATAATATACATGCTTCTGTGCTATTCTCTCATATCAGCCCACCCTTGCCTTCTCCCACATAGTCCAAAAGTCTGTTCTTTACATCTGTGTCTCTTTTGCTGTCTTGCATATAGGGTCGTCTTTACCGTCTTTCTGAATTCCACATGTATGCATTAATATACTGTATTGGTGTTTCTCTTTCTGGCTTACTTCACTCTGTATAATAGGCTTCAGTTTAGAATTTAAATCTCTCATGATGAAATATTTAAATAAAGTCTAATTATCCCATAATTTTACTCCTGGTTCATTTTATTCCATTAAAGTAACTATTCTAAAACTAAAAATAGTGTAATGTGATACACAGTGCCACTTGCATAAAAGTCGTTGTTACCAGTTTATCATTCTTTTTATGCATACATATCTGTTCACGTTGTGTTAGTGTTGGTCACTCAGTTGTGTCCTTCTCTATGGGACCCCGTGGACTGTAGCCCACCAGGCTCCTCTGTCCATGGAATTCACCAGACAAGAATCCTGGAGTGTACTGCCATTTCCTTCTCCAGGGGATCTTCCCAAACCATGAGTCAAACCCACGTCTCCTGCCCTGGCAGGCAGATTCTTTACCACTGAATCACGTGGGAAGCCTAGTAATATCCCTAGACTTCAGATAAAAGAGAAATATATCCCAAAACTCCTATAAGAAAACTTGCTTTCTCTCTCTGTCCTTCAAAGATGTAAATCTTATATGTTTTCAAAATATAAATAACCCAGGAGATAACTAAAACACTGACAATGATTGCCTAAAACTGAAAAACAAAAAAAGTAGAGGCTTTCTAATATGCAGACTGCTATAGAAGCTCCCTTGTCCAAATCTAGTTCACAACCTCCATTAGACTACTCATCAAGTACAAATACAAATCTCTTAAAAATCTTCTTTACAAACATTAATAAAAAAGTTTTAGCCATTTGAGCAGGTAATCTTAACATGTTCCTTCTGCCAGAAACACAGCTTGGATTCAGTTTTTACTTACAAACTGGTGAGCTTGGTATTGTTGTGCTTGTTTCATGATGAAAATTTCAGGATGAAAATCACAAGGTGTCTGTCTATATGTTTATGAACATCTGTGGATATAAATTATGGATATGTGATATTAATCTATCCTCCAATAGTATTTTCAAAATTAATTTGTAAAGAGGTCTATTTACTTCGTTTATTGTAATTTGGTACAGTCTACTTACTCCATGCAATGGATCACTTTTTGCTGAATGCTCTTCCTTACCCAGTCCTCTGACCCCCAGTGATATTGCCTGTATCAAAATATACACCAGCTGTCTTCTTCATGTTTCTCTCCTCAGTTAGATATTGAAGGCCCAGGGAAATTAGATCTTATTTATCAACTTCTA
This sequence comes from Cervus canadensis, assembly GCF_019320065.1. Lineage (NCBI taxonomy): Eukaryota > Metazoa > Chordata > Mammalia > Artiodactyla > Cervidae > Cervus > Cervus canadensis. Next base: position 80,239,740 of record NC_057390.1, on the reverse strand, counting down.
TGACCCTACATGTAGCAGTGAGGTTGGAGATGTCATCAATAAGACCTTGAATGGACTGATAACATAGCTTGTCCTCCATTCTTTTAACCAGCGTTGTTGACATGAACTGGAGAAGGCAATGGCACCCCACTCCAGTACTCTTGCCTTGAAAATCCCATGGACGGAGGAGCCTGGTGGGCTGCAGTCCACGGGGTCGCTAAGAGTCGGACACGACTGAGCGGCTTCACTTTCACTTTTCACTTTCTTGTATTGGAGAAGGAAGTGGCAGCCCACTCCAGTGTTCTTGCCTGGAGAATCCCAGGGAAGGGGGAGCCTGGTGGGCTGCTGTCCATGGGGTCGCACAGAGTCGGACACGACTGAGGTGACTTAGCAGCAGCAGCAGCATTGACATGAACTGCAGCATGCCAGGCTTCCCTGTTCTTCAGTATTTCCTGGAGTTTGCTCAAACTCATGTCCTTTGAGTCAGTGAAGCCATCCAATCATCTCACCCTGTGTCACCCTCTTTATCACCATCCACAGTGACTTTGGAGCCCAATAAAATAAAATATGTCACTGTTTCCAACTTTTCCCCATCTATTTGCCATGAAGTGATGGCAATGGGTGCTATGATCTTTGCTTTCTGAATGTTGTGTTTTAAGTCAGCTTTTTCACTTTCCTCTTTCACCTTTATCAAGAAGCTCTCAGTTTTTCTTCACTTTCCGCCATTAAAATGAATCTGCATATCTAAGGTGGTTGATATTTCTCCCAGAAATCGTGATTTCAAGTTGAGTAAAGTAATACCCATTAAAGTTTCTCTTTGATAATGAAGAAAAAAACTATCTTGCTTTATAATTTTTAACATAGAATTGAACTTGTCAAAGTCATAAAAGAATGATAAAAATCATAAAATAGTGTGACATGGTTGAAGAATACTAGGTGGGGGTGAATGAAAGTAAGTATTTAATTTTCTAAAAACCAAATACTGAGACACAGATCTCCTATATACCAACTTTTCTGTGTACAGTTCTTTGTGAACCCATGTCATATAATTCCCTTTTTACTGATGAGAAATTTGATGTTCATAATTTAGATAATCCAGATATATTTTAATTTGTGGATTGGGAATTAATAGTTTTATCCACAATACTTGATGTAAAAGTTATTTCTCCAGTAAAATCATTGGGAAGATAGTTGTAAAAGAAGATATACTTGAGGCTTTGACTTAAAAAATTGGAAATTTTTAAAAAACTATATGGAAGTGTCAAGGTGACCTCAACTACTTTAAAGAGCTATTGAATAATGGCTTGCATCTCAGTGTGTTAGTCACTCAGTTGTGTCTGACTCTGTGATTGCATGGACTATAGCCCACCAGGCTCCTCTGTCCATGGAATTCTCCAGGCAAGAATTTTGGACTGGGTAGCCAATACTTTCTCCAGGGGATCTTCCTGACCCAGGGATCAAACCTAGGTCACCTGCATGACAGCCACACTCTTTAGTGTCTGAACTACCAGGGAAACTTGAGTAATGGCTTAGGGAACTGTTAAATTGCATTGAAATAATTAAAAGTCACTAGATTATAATAGCCTTACTAAATATTCATTGGAAGGACTGATGTTGAAGCTGAAACTCCAATATTTGGCTACCTGATGTGAAGAACTGACTCATTTGAAAAGACCCTAATGCTGGGAAAGATTGCAGGCGGAGGAGAAGGGGACAACAAAGGATGAGATGGTTGGATGGCATCACTGATTCAATGGACATAGTTTGAGTAAACTCTGGGAGCTGGTGATTGACAGGGAGGCCTGGCATGCTGCAGTCCATGGGGTCACAAAGAGTCAGACACGACTAAGTGACTGAACTAACTGTAGCATAATATTTTTTATTGTTAAGAATATGACTTCACAAATTGGTAAAAACATGACTTATAACTGTATAATGGAAGTTTCTGTCTGTGTAGGCCCCACAACCTTACCTATAAAATGAGACACCCACCAAGTACTATCAAAAATGTCTTTCTATATAGTTTTACCATTTTCAAAACATGTTTAATGGCTTAAAATTGAAGTCTAGAGAGCTAAGTGCAGAACATACTTTATCATATTTTTGAAAAGATCTCTCTAAGTCTTGCCATAAGAACTTGTTTCTTGGAGTTTCTGAAGTCTAGCTTGATGGACATTATTCTTATATTAGTTTTTCTCTTGGTGGCAAACTTCTGAAGGTTTCCAGGCAGATGTGTGGTTACTGCTATAGACTGAATGTTTGCGTCCTCCTTAAATTCACATGTTGAAATCTTAATCCCCAGAGGTGATGATATTTGTAGGTACTTTGTGAGAAGATTAGTCTGAGTAATATATTCCTCACTGGAATAATCCCAGTAAGGCTGAACCTACCCAAAGAGGCTGCAGAACTCCCCAACTCCGTCCTCTTTGTGAGGATGCAATCAGTCTGGGACCAGGTAGAAGACCCTCAGCTAACTATGCTGGCACCCTCATCTTAGACATCAAGCCTCTAGAATTTGAGAAATAAATTTCTATTATTTACAAGCTATTGAGTCTGGGGTGTTTTGTTGTAGCAGCCCAAAGGGACCAAGACAAATATCTTCATTTTTGACAAATATCCAGAAAGTAGAGTAGTGGTCACATTGATACAAACATCTTAGGCCGTAGAATCTTAGTATTATTAGGTGATGTCCAATTACATGGCCTTGTGAGATATTAATATGCTGATACATCTCCACTTTTGAAATATTCAACCAAATGAATTTTCATAGGTATGAACATAGATACTCACAAATTTGTGCTAAATCTGTCTGTCCATCACTCATAAATGTAACAGATGGTAAGTGATACTACTTTGTATTGAAAGCAATAAGATTTAAGAACTTTGAAAATTTTAACCTGTTAACAAGCATTGTTTTTGGTAAAATTATGATAGCTCTCACTTTTTTCATAGAATTGCCTCAGGGATAAAGGAGTTAATGGGTCATTTCAAACACTATATATATATATATATATAATCTCTGTTTATCTTTTTAAAATATGTGTTTAAAATATGTGTTTTATTCTATAGAATACAAATTATAATTTTAACATAAATCTTAATATGTTAAAGTCATAAAATGATTGCTTTATGAAGATCAAAGCACACAGTCTCTGTTTATACCAACCAGCACACTTCCCCTCTGGGATACAGAAATTTGTTTATTAAGAAACAGAGGTCAGAACAATGCTCACTGTGGCAGTGAAAATTCTGATGTGATATGCCTAGAATAATCAGAGAGCTATACTGCCACACAATCTCTCCTGGCCTTAAGGGATTAAATAGACAGCAAGAAATTTACAATGCAGAAAATATCAGATGAAGATTCAGTGCCTAAATTCTGAACCTCAGCCAAATACATTAGTGTGAAAAATTAAGATCCTACTGTACAGCACAGGGAATTATATTCAATATCCTGGAATAAGTCATAATGGAAAATAATATAAAAATGAATGTATAACTGAGTCACTTTTCTGTACAGCAGAGATTCACACAACGTTGTAAATCAACTAGACTTCAATTTAAAAATACATTTTAAAAGTTAAAAAAAAGTGCGATAAAATAAAAAGGAGTTTGAAAGACTCTGGGAGTAAGTTATCCTAGATATCAAGTGTGAGCAAGAGATAAGTCTACATGAACCACACACAGAACATAGAAAAACAGCCTCACCCAGCATAGACCTACCCATCAGCCACCCTGGGGAATAATTCTTGCTTATTTCTTAAGATGGAATATCAAGAATTGACACCAGCATGCACTCTGGTCAACGTGATTATTCAATGTGTGTACAGAATGTGCTCAGTAAACTTCATGTATCTCTTCTCCAGAGTGTGGATTCCATTATTCCCAATCCTTTCAGAGCTTTAATGAAATTTTAAGTCAAAGAGATACTGTTGGTCTTTAGCAGATGATAACTCAAGTTTATGACGTCTAGCTGAGTGGTACCCGCAGTAGGCAAATGAGAAAACTAGTTCCGTTCAGAGCATCATAGTAAGGGGGACTGAACTCTGACTGAGTGCTACACATACCTCATTATTGCAAAGTATTTTTCCTTTGTATGGGTTTCTTTTTTGCTAAAGAAAGAATGTATCTGTATGTGGTCAATTCACTTCTCAACAATTCTTCCTCTAGTGACAGCCTAAAGTGATTTCACATTAAGGGAAGATGAGTTTTGCTGCTCTTCATAAATTGCTAATGAGCTTTTTTGAACAATCATAGCCCTAACCTGATTCACAAAAGAAACTTCTCAGATTTGCCATTAACATGTCTATAACAATAAAGGGAGAGAAAAATACCAAGTAAGTTGATGCCACTTGCTGAGAACTATTTTCCTCCCTTCATTTCAGCCCATTAGATTATTTCTCCCTGTGACACTGCTAAGTAGTCTGGATTCAATTTGACAGTTAAGCTTTCAGATGTCTCCACCAGTAACCTGTCTCACTTTGCAAAGAGAAGAGAGCTTCAAGGCTGTGCGGCAAGAAGGGTGTCAGGAGAACCAGATTTTATTTCAGCTCTGCCACTCAGCAACTTGTGAGATGCTGGGTGACTTTCCCCTTTGTTCTGAGCTAGTTTCTCATGTGCCAAATGTATAAAATGGACTTGTTTCCAAAAAGCTCCAAAGTCCCTTTCCTAATTAAGATAGAATGATGATAATAAATGTATAACTTTTGAAACTCTATAGAGGAATTTTTTTTCAAGGATTTCTCCCTGGGAAGTTTCTTGCTGCTACTTTCATTTCACCTCAAACAACCCAACAACTCATGAGATGTTGCATTAAATTGGAATGTGTGTGTGTGTGAGTCTGTGTGCTAAGTCACTTCGTGTCCAACTCTTTGCAAGCCCATGGACCATAGCCCGCCAGGCTTCTTTGTCCATGGGATTCTCCAGAGAAGAATACTAGAGTGGGTTACACTCCCTCCTCCAGAGGATCTTCCCAACCCAGGGACTAAATCTGCATCTCTTAAGTCTCCTGCATTGGCTGGTGAGTTCTTTACCACTAGTGCCACCTGCAAAGCTCCTGGTGGAATGAACAGAAACAAATGTGAGAAAAGTATCAACAGTTCCTCCTTAGCTCATCTCACCTTTCACCTTTCCTTATCTCCTCTCACCTTTCATATAGACAAATAAAGAAGTCAACTTGAACTTATGCCACTCTTCCTGGAAATTTCCTCAGCCACATCCACAAGCCCCTTAGGCACACTTTCCATCTCCCACATGACTGTAGGGGGCAGTTTCACTAATCCTTCTGTCAGCACATAATTTGAAAGTCTCTCTCTCTCTCTCTCTTTTTTTTTTTTTTTTTTGGTCACAGGATGCAGCATGTGGGATCTTAGTTCCCCAACCAAGGATCGAATCCATACCCCAGCATTGGAAGTGTGGACAGGGACATTTTTCTGTAGCTGCTACTAGCAGGCTCCTCAGAGTTCTTCAGGTCTTTACCTCTCTCCGGATCCCAAAGTCAGTGCTTTGTATTTTGAAGCATTCCTCTGCTAGGTGCACATTTCTGTTTTTGTCTTTTTCTTTATCTTCTTCCAAACCCAGGTCTCCTGCATTGCAGGCTGACTCTTTACCAGCCGAGCCACAGGGAAGCCCAAGAATACTGGAGTGGGTAGCTTATCCCTTCTCCAGTGAATCTTCCCCACCCAGGAATTGAACCAGGGTCTCCTGCATTGCAGGCAATTTCTTTACCAACTGAGCTATTAGGGAAGCCCATGATGAATAACATGTCATTTCAAATTGGACTTTATTCTAGAGATTCAAGGTTTTAACATTTTAAAATCAATATAATTTATCCTGTATTAACAGTGACAATGCCCTTTGATATATTCAGAAAAAAAGTATTTGGAAACCCACAATAAAAACTGCACTGCAGTAATGAAGGTGGGAACTTACAAAACATGACAAAGAACACTAAATAAAAACCTACAGCTAATTTTATACATAGGCTAATTATTAAAAGTATTTCTTTTGATATGCCAAATGTAAGTTTTTTTGCTCTCACAATTTCTATTCACCATTTTAGAAAGCATCCTAACCAGTAAAACAATAAAACAAAAATATAAAGAGCATAAAATTGCATAGAAAAAATTAAAATTTTACAATCATTATTCAGATTATATGATTATATATTAACAAATTCAAAATCTAGCAATTAATAAATTTAAAATTGTTGTTGTTCAGTCACTGAGTCATGTCCAACTCTTTGTAACCCCATGAACAGCAGCACGCCAGGCTTCCCTGTATGTAACAGCTAATTCCAATAGAAAAACACAAAAAGACTGGAATATGTACATTTGAAAATCAGATGTGTGTGTGTGTGCTTAGTCGCTCAGTCATGTCTGATTCTTTGTGACCCCATGGACTGTAGCCCACTAGACTCCTTTTTCATGGGATTCTCCAGGCAAGAATAGTCAGGGCTTCCCAGGTGGCACTAGTGGTAAAGAACCCACCTGCCAATGCCAGAGATAGGAGACATAAGAGATGCAGAGTCAACCCTGAGTTGGGAATATTCCACAGTGACATGGCAAGCCACTCCAATCCCATGGACAGAGGAGCCTGGTAGGCTATGGTCCATAGGGTCGCAAAGAGTTGGACATGACTGAAGCAAATTAACACACACAGGCAAGAATACTGGAGTGGGTAGTCATTCCCTTCTCCAGAAGATCTTCTCAACGCAGGGATCAAACCCCAGTCTCTTGCATTGCAGGTGGATTCTTCACTGTCTGAGCCATCAGGGAAGCCCATAAAATAGGATACCCAAATGCAAAGATACTGACCTTTATTGTAAATACAGTTACATGTTTAATTATAATTAGAGTATGAAACCCTTTCTACCAGAAGAATGGCTCAGATGAAAACACGAAAATGTCAGGTATTTATGAGAATGTAAAAAAATTGAAACTTGCAGAAGCACTGCTTAATTTCTACATGCAAATAATAAAGTTAAATCATATTTTAAAATTTGCAATGAGTCAAAGACTTAAAAATAAGACTTAACACTGTAAAACTCCCAAAGAAAACATACAGATAAATTTTCATGACCTTAGCTTTAGCAAGGAATTCTTATGTGACACCAAAATCATGAGCAACAAAATCAAAAGTAAAGTAGTTTTCAGTAAAATTAAAAAGTAAACATATGAATCAAAGTAGAGTAAATAGACAGCCTATAGGATGGGAGGAAATATTTCCAAATCATATATCTATCTGATAAAATTATATCCAGAATATATCAATACAAGGAACTGTGAAAACAATTGAACAACAAAAGAGCATACCAACTGAAAATTGAGCCATGGACTTGAATTGCCATTCCTCAGTCATTCTACCTCTAAGTATATATGCAAAATAATTTTGAAAGAGGGACTCAAAAAGTACTTGTATGTAAATATTCACAGTCAAAAGGTTGAAAAACTCAAGTGTCCATCAACAGGAGGATATATCAACAAAATATAATGAAATACAGCTCATGAAAAAAAATGAGGTTCTATACAACATGGATGAAACTTGAAAATGTTATGCGAAGTGCTATAAACCAAACGTGAATGGAAAATATAACAAGATTCCACTTACATAAATTATCTCCTGCAGCACATTTGATAAGGTCCAAAACTACCATGAGATTTTGGTCTACACCAATACATCCCTGATATTTGGTCCTGTTTAAAACATCTAAGACATAGAAGCAACCTAAATATTCATAGACAAATGAATGGATAAAGATGTGGTAAGGATGTATACACCCACACACCCAGACCCACACCACTCACACACACACACACACACCCCAAATATAAACACACAGCATGTAATACTACTCACCCATAAAAAGAATAAAATAATGTCTTTCACAGCAACATACATGGATCTAGACATTATAATAAGAAATGAATTATGTCAGACAGAGGAAGACAAATATCATATGATATTATATGCAGAATCTAAAATATGATACAAATGAACTTATTTACAAAACAGAAACAGACACACAGACATAGAAAATCATTTAAGGTTACCAAAGGAAAAAGGGGGTAGGGGCAAATTAGGAGTTTGGGATTAGCAGAGACAAACTACTATATATAAAATAGGTAAACAATATGGTCTTACTGTATACCACAGGGAATTATATTCAATATACTGTAATAAACCATAATGATTAATTATATATATATGTAACTGAATCACTTTGTTGTACACCAGGAAGTAACAAAACATTGTAAATCAACTATACTTCAATTAAAAAAAAAATATTCCTGAGTATATTTGGTCTATGCCAAATGGTTTTAGATAGAACCAAATGGCTGATAATTTAAATATGTCAAATAAGTAAGTTTACTCAGATAGAAAATACATTAGAGGTCAGCAGAAGAAAGGGTTGGGGAGTCATTGCTTAATGGGTACAGAGTTTGTGTAATAAAGATTTTTGTAAATAAATATAATAGTTGTACAAATTGTAAATTTAATTGATACCATGAATTGTATAGTTGAAAAGCTATACAAATTTTATATCACATATGTTATATCAAAAAATAAAAATAAATCTACTTTTGGAAAATTAAATTTGTAAAATCACTTTGGAACACTGAGAATATCTATTGAACATATTCATTCTCTAATGATTCATTATTTATACTCATACCAAACATAATTGTGTACTCTTCTATTAAAAGACATTTTTCCAAAATTATTGCTGAAACACTACATGTAGTAAGATGAATATATGAGGCATGGTATATTTATACTGTACTGCAGTGAAAATGAGCTAAGAATAAAAATGCACATAAACTTGCCAAAAACTTAAAGGATGACTTTGAAAGAAGCCAGAAGCAAAATATGTATTTTATAATTCCAATAACATAACACATATACAGGATAAGTAACATTAATGTATGGTTTGAGGTAAGAACATGGTTATCCTCAGGGTGAGGGTTAAATACTTGAAGGAATTATGGGGTTGATAGGGCTCTAGATTGTGATAGCATTCTGTGTTCTGATATGGTCGTCAATTTTTCCATATTAATGCTATGCTCCAATAAAGAGTTTATATGAAAAATACCTAATATAAAATGTACATTGTAAATTAGGAAAATTATCTGTTTCATTTATTTAAATGTTACACCAGAGAGGCAAATGTGATTACATTGGCAACTAGCAGCTATGTGAATTGCTGCCAGATTCCTTAGTACTGTTAGATTCAACTAATATAAGGTTTATTTCAAAATATGTCAACAAGAGAGAAATGTGATTTTGAAGTGACTCATGAATAGCTGTAGGTCATGGGCAGGCTGAATGGAATAAAGGTCTCTGGCTGGCAACCATTCACAGGCACCAGTTACATGACAAGCTTACCACTTCCTCATTTACAACGTAATGCACATTTCATGAAATCTTCTCTTGAAGTTTATCCCAGAATCGTGGACAGTTTTTGAATTTGCTGGATATCCATTTACAAACATTTTTATGCCTAAATAATATGAAGAAGTGCTTTGGGTCTTTAGGAAGACCCTGAGGGTATATAAATTTATTTCTCTGAGTTATTCAGATTACAGCTACTAAAAGTGTCTGAATTGGGAAAGTGAATAGCTGGTGACATTGTGAGCATGTTGTGTTTTTGCTTCCTAACTGAGAAACAAGTAAGATCATTACCCAACATAATCATTTTGAATAGCAATTTGATAATATAAAGAGATTTCAAAGTGTTATTCTTTTGAAGCCAACAATTCTTCTAGTGGTAGTCAAACTTAAGGAAAGAGTATATGGAAACTTTCACACACAAAGACCTCTATATTAATATGTATTTCAAAGATGAAGAAAAGTGGAAGTTATGCACTACACATTTCTTACTTCAAGAAAGGGAGGATTAAATAAGTCAGTCACTTGATAGGATTGTTTTCTTTTGTCAATAATCATAAAGCATGATATTTATTTTTTAATTTTGCCCTGTGTGAATCACAATAAACTGTAGAAAATCCTGAAGGAGATGGGAATACCAGACCACCTGACTTGACTCTTGAGAAACCTGTATGCAGGTCGAGAAGCAACAGTTAGAACTGGACATGGAACAACAGACTGGTTCCAAACAGGAAAAGGAGTACATCAAGACTGTATATTGTCACCCTCCTTATTTAACTTATATGCAGAGTACATCATGCAAAATGCTGGGTTAGATGAAGCACAAGCTGGAATCAAGATTGCCGGGAGAAATATCAATAACCTCAGATATGCAGATGACATCACCCTTATGGCAGAAAGTGAAGAGGAACTAAAAAGCCTCTTGATGAAAGTGAAAGAGGAGAGTGAAAAAGTTGGCTTAAAACTCAACATTCAGAAAACTAAGATCATGGCATCTGGTCCCATCACTTCATGGCAAAAAAAATGGGGAAACAGTGGAAACAGTGACAGACTATTTTTTCGGGGGGGCTCCAAAATCACTGCAGATGGTGATTGCAGCCATGAAATTAAAAAACGCTTACTCCTTGGAAGGAAAGTTATGACCAACCTAGAGAGCATATTAAAAAGCAGAGACATTACTTTGCCAACAAAGGTCCATCTAGTCAGCGCTATGGTTTTTCCACTAGTAATGTATTTATGTGAGAGTTGGACTATAAAGAAGGCTGAGTGCTGAAGAATTGATGCTTTTGAATTGTGGTGTTGGAGAATACTCTTGAGAGTCCCTTGGACTGCAAGGAGATCCAACCAGTCCATTCTAAAGAAGATCAGTCCTGGGTGTTCATTGGAAGGACTGATGCTGAAGCTGAAACTCTAATACTTTGGCCACCTGATGTGAAGTGCTGACTCATTTGAAAAGACCCTGATGCTGGGAAAGATTGAAGGCAGGAGGAGAAGGGGACGGCAGAGGATGAGATGGTTGGATGGCATCACCCACTCAATGGACATGAGATTGGATAGACTCCAAGAGTTGGTGATGGACAGGGAGGCCTGACGTGCTGCGGTTCATGGGGTCGCAAAGAGTTGGACATGACTGAGCGACTGAACTGAACTGAACTGATACTTAAAACAACTCAATATTAATATCGGGGCAGTAGGAGCTTCAGTTAGAAGCTATATGTCTTTAGTTGTTGAAATAGGAAATAAACTTTAATGCATGTAGCTTAGCATAAAAATGTTAAATTGTGAAAAGCTCTCACAAAGAGTTTCTTATATATAATATGCTTATGAGAGTATAAAGATAAGTTATATATATAATGTATGTAATGTAATGTATATAAAGTTACAATAAAGGAAAATGAAATATTTATAATCATGTATAATCGTGTGAAACAGATATTAACAAATTTGTTTAAAGGGGAAATTAATTCGGAGAAGGCAATGGCTACCCACTCCAGTACTCTTGCCTGGAAAAATCCCATGAACAGAGGAGCCTGGTAGGCTGCCATCCATGGGGTCGCTAAGAGTCGGACACAAGTGAACAACTTCACTTCCACTTTTCCCTTTCATGCATTGGATAAGGAAATGGCAACCCACTCCAGTGTTCTTGCCTGGAGAATCCCAGGGATGGGGAGCCTGGTGGACTGGCATCTCTAGGGTCGCACAGAGTCGGACACAACTGAAGCGACTTAGCAGCAGCAGCAGCAAGTTAATTAAAACTGTTTCTGGATTATGTAGAATAAATGCCTCATAAGCAACTTAATAGAGACTTTTACCTCCAATGATACATCAAATAAATGATCAAGTTCATGCTTGAACAAGTTCCTTGGTCTACAAAACTAGTGTCCTGCGAGTTGTAAAAAGAAAAGATTTGACTGTGACAATTAAAAAAAAAAAAGGATCTTTAAATGTTGCAAAAAGAATTGTCAGGTGAAATGAATAAGTGAGTTGCTGCCAATGCTGAGGAAATAGTGAATGTGGATATCAAATTGCAATTATTTGAAAAATGAATGGGAGTTTAGTAAGATGAAGGATAATCAATGTAGATGGTTCCTGTGAGAAGTCAAATTCTGAAGAAAACAATGATTTGCATATTAAAAGAAGTTTATTTAGAAGTCAATTTACTTATTTATTTATTTAGAAGTCAATTTTTTTTTTTTTTTTTTTAGGTAAGAAAACACTAAACATTATACCAGGTACATTGAAAAGCACCAAAAGAGTTAAAATGATTAACTGGTCTGCACACTTGTAAGTAATGAGATTCAGTTAACGAATTCTTATTTTCAAAGAGGAGGTCATTTATTGTCATTTACTACTCAAAAGGAGCTGAGTTTGAAGCAGCAAGACTGTTAAGGGCATCTTTTGTACATCTACTATTTTCTTTCTTTGTACATTTTATTATTCTTTAGACAGAAATTTAAGAACTTGTTGCAGTAAATTTACCATATCTCAGGTTTATTACTTCTATTGCTGTATATGGCTCTTTTTATATTGTTTGTCAGCCTTGCAAAAGCAGGTAGATTTATCATTCAGACTATGAGATGTTAGGTATTTTATGACTGAAAAGTGATCAGTCCTCATCACCATCACCAATGCTATAAGAAAAAACGTATTGACAGAAACTAATTTCATGACAGTATCCTAGGCACTGCAGGGTTCTGGAAAGCAAAGGTCCAGTGGATCATTCTAGTTCAGTGTAAATGTTTCTCGCCTCCTTCATGAACTACAAATTTCCACATAAGCATGATTGCAAACGTCTACTGTATGTAGATTTATAAAGGCAATTTGGATAAAACCCAATTAACGGAGTAACTAACACTTTCTGTATATCAGTAGCAGCATCAGTTCAGTCACTCAGTCATGTCCTACTCTTTGCGACCCCATGAACCACAGCACGCCAGGCCTCTCTGTCCATCACCAACTCCCGGAGTCCACCCAAACCCATGTCCATTGAGTCAGTGATGCCATCTATCCATCTCATCCTCTGTTGTCCCCTTCTCCTCCTGCCTTCAATCTTTCCCAACATCAGGGTCTTTTCAAATGAGTCAGCTCTTTGCATCAGGTGGCCAAAGTATTGGAGTTTCAGCTTCAGCATCAGTCCTTCCAATGAACACCCAGGACTAATTTCCTTAAGGATGGACTGGTTGGATCTCCCTGTAGTCCAAGGGACTCTCAAAAGCCTTCTCCAACGCCACAGTTCAAAAGCATCAATTCTTCAGCCCTCAGCTTTCTTTATTGTCCAACTCTCACATCCATACATGACTACTGGAAAAATAGAGCCTTGACTAGACAGACCTTTGTTGGCAAAGTAATGTTTCTGCTTTTTAATATGTTCTCTAGGTTGGTCATAACTTTTCTTCCAAGGAGTAAGCGTCTTTTAATTTCATATCTGAAATCACCATCTGCAGTGATTTTGGAGCCCAAAAAAATAAAGTCAGCCACTGTTTCCCCATCTATTTGCCATGAAGAGATGGGACCGGATGCCATGATCCTAGTTTTCTGAATGTTGAGCTTTAAGCCAACTTTTTCACTCTCTTCTTTCACTTTCATCAAGATATCATTTTCATTCAATATATCACCTCTCCAATATAACGGCTCCCTAATATAGGAAAATGGAAGTATTCTCATTGACCATATGTAAAAGGGACTTATAATTTCTTAAAGATAATTTTGTGAAAGAGTGTATGCAAGTTTATATATACACATGAAAAAAAATGAAAATGTTAGTTGCTCATTCTGAGCATCTGACTCTCTACAACACCATGGTCTGCAGCCTGCCAAGCTCCTTTTTCATGGAATTCTCCAGGCAAAAATACTGGAGTGGGTAGAGCCATTCCCTTCTCCAGAGAATCTTCCTGTCCCAGAAATTAAACCAGGACCTCCAGCTTTGCAGACAGATTTGCTCCCATCTGAGTCATCAGGGAAGCCTGTGTACATATGTACATGTATACTACTTAACTTGACAAAATCCGGTATCAGTAAACAAGTCCCTATGATTTATAATAATCTGAGAAAAGGCAGAAAAACTGTTTAAATCACAGAAAGTTCAATGAACTGACACATTACTGAGGTAAAATTTTGCTTATGTATTTACACTGACACATATAAAATATATTCTAATTTTAATTCTTCCAAGATTATTTTTGAAAAGCACATTTATAAATTATCAGACTCTAAATTTTAATTCAAACTTGTTTGTCTATGGTAATTGGTTTGGGGATCAAGTGCTTTCCTTTGGAAATATCCAAAATATAATCTGTCAAATGATTCATTTCTACTACATGCATATATTTTTCAGATTTAATGAAAATGTCTTATTAATAAGATATGAGTTTATTTCATAGAGTATCAGTTTACTACTAAAGTATTAGGAAATATGGCTTAATTTGTGATTTATTAGCACAAATTGAATGTTGTGCTCTTTAATTAGCACTTTTTCAATGTTGGCCTCTCATGCACTATTCTCTCAATCATTGTTGATTTGTGACTTCTCATCTCCCAACTATGTTTTGTTCCTCAAAAAGTACATACTTTTTCAGTCCATATTAGGATATAATCATCTTCACAATGAGTCAGTTTCCCTAAAAATGATAGGGACACTTTAACATATTTTAGAGTATTTATTAAATAATTGGCTTCCCTGGTGGCTCAGACAGTAAAGAATCTGCCTGCAATGCGGAAGACCTAGGTTCGATCCCTGGGTTGGGAAGATTCCCCTGGAGGAGGGCATGGCAACCCACTCCAGTATTCTTGCCTTGAGAATCCCCATGGACAGAAGAGCCTGACAGGCTACAGACCATAGGGTTGCAAAGAGTCAGACATGACTAAGCGACTAAGCACACACATACACCATTAAATAATTAACACTGAGTTACTCCTTCACCATAGACATATGATAAAGACATTCCTGATGTGAAAAAAAGCTCATGAAGATCTATTTCACTGCCAGAGATAAAATTGCCAACATCAGTTGGATGATAGATAAAGCAAGGGAATTCCAGAAACATCTACCTCTGCTTAGTTGGCTATGCTGAATCCTTTGACTGTGTGGATCACAACAAACTGTGGAAAATTCTTCAAGAAATGGGAATATCAGACCACCTTATTTGCAGGGCAGGTAGCAACAGGTAGAACCAAATATGATACAATCACTGGTTCCAAACTGAAAAAGGAGTACACCAAGGCTGTATATTGTCCCCTGCTTATTTAACTTATATGCAGAGTACATCATGCAAAATGCTGGACTAGATGAAGCACTTACTGGAATCAAGATTGCCAGAAGAAATATCAATAACCTCAGATACGCTGATGATACCACCCTTATGGCAGAAAGCAAAGAGGACTAAAGAGCCTCTTGATGAAGGTGAAAGAGGAGAGTGAAAAAGCTGCCTTACAACTAAACATTCAAAAAACTAATATCCTGGTGTCCAGTCCATGACTTTGGAAGTCCAAGCTACTTCATGGCGAATAGATGGGGAAACAATGGAAACAGTGACAGACTTTATTTTCCTGGGACCCCAAATCACTGCAGATCGTGACTGCAGCCATGAAATTAAAAGACACTTGCCCCTTGGAAGAAAAGCTTTGATCGACCTAGGTAGCATATTAAAAAGCAGAGACATTACTTTGCCAACAAAGGTCCATCTAGTCAAAGCTATGGTTTTTCCAGCACTCATGTGTGAATGTGAGAGATGGACCATAAAGAAGGCTAAGTGCAGAAGAACTGATGCTTTCAAACTGTAGTGTTGGAAACAACACTTGATAGTCCCTTAGGCAGCAAGGAGATCAAATGAGTCAATCCTAAAGGAAATCAGTCCTGAATATTCATCAGAAGGACTGATGATGAAGCTGAAGCTCCAATACTTTAGGCACCTGATTCAAAGAGCTGACTCATTAGAAAAGAGCCTGATGCTGGGAATGATTGAGGGTAGGAGGAGCAGGGGTCAACAGAGGATGAGATGGTTGGGTGGCATCATCGATTCAATGAACATGAGTTTGAGCAAACTCCAGGAGAGAGTGAAGGACAGGGAAGCCTGGTGTGCTGCAGTCCATGGGGTCACAAAGAGTTGGATATGACTGAACAACTGAACAACAACAACATACTGGATTATAATGTAACCATACTACTAGATACATTTTACTGATGTAAAAGGCGAAATTTGTGGAATTAGGGAAATTAATTCCATTGCCAGAGAGTAAAAGAGATCCTTTCAAATCTTTTTTTTCCAAATTCTTTTTATTTTACCTATTGTGTCTCATACAGCTATTTTTGTGAATAAGAGATTTATAGATAAGCATTAAAATTACTAATGATATTAAAAGGTACCATCAGCATCCTGCAAACAGCAGATAAAGCCTTGGAATATCTGTTCTCCTGCTGCCCTGTTACTACTAGCTACTTCATCATATGAATATTTCTAAATATTATGAATTATGAATTTGTCTACAGTTCCCTTCTGGAGCAAACAATCCCAATGTATGCACTCAGAAGGTACCATAAATCAGTAGATGTGGCAAATGATTGTTTTCTACTTTCTAATCAACACTGCCTAAATATCCAGTCTCATTTTTCTTAGGCTACAATCTTACAGAATCATTATTCTTTTTTTAATTCTAAGCCTACTGGAAGATAGATTTATATTTTCTTACCATACACCTTGATACTGATATTATTCCCTAAGACAAATGATTTATTAGTGTTGATATAACGCTCTATGTGACACCAAAGTGACAGTCTACCTGCAAAATGCCAATGTGAGAAACAAGATAATTCCATTTAAAAAAGAAGAGTGCTGATCAGAGAAGCTATGATATAAATCAACAAAACAGCTCACTCTTCCACTCAGGATTATATATGACATCTGGTACCTATTTAGCTCATGTAGGGCAGTGCCTTACTATTGTTAAGGTTAAGAAATCAACTGTGATTCAGTTTCTGCTTATATTATAATGTTTAATTATGTTACTAGCAAACATGAAGGGCAGACCATGCAGAGAATAAGATGCAAAGATAGAATCTGAGCTGGAGCTTACATAATCATGATTATGTTATTACAGTTTATCTTAAAAAACAACATAATAGAACTTAATAGATCTCCCAGATTCCTCATTTAATAAAGGTAGAACCTGAGACCAAGTGAACTTGAATGACACACCCAACCCCACAGGCACACAGTGGAAAAGTGTATCCTCATGCTTCTCAGTGGCTTAGATTATGGTTTATCTGGTTTGATTTGATGAACCTCAAGTGTTTCACAAAATAGGACTAATAAACTACTGCATGCGGTATTCTGGATTTTAGACAGGTCCATTCAGTCTGATATTTAAAGCCTATCTCTATGCAAAGATATCAAGGAAAAAGAATAAAATGGGAAAGACTAGAGATCTCTTCAAGAAAATTAGAGGTACCAAGGTAACGATTCGCACAAAGATCGGCACAATAAAGGACAGAAATGGTATGGACATAACAGAAGTAGAAGATATTAAGAAGAGGCAGCAAGAATACACAGAAGAACTATACAAAAAAGTTCTTCATGACCCAGATAACCACAAAGGTGTGATCACTAACCTAGAGCCAGACTTCTGGAGCGCAAAGTCAAGTGGGCCTTAGGAAGCATCACAATGAACAAAGCGAGCAGAGGTGATGAAATTCCAGTTGAGCTATTTCAAATCCTAAAACATAATGCTGTGAAAGTGCTGCACCCAATATGCCAACAAATTTTGAAAACTCAGCAGTCGCGCAGGACTGGAAAATGTCAGTTTTCATTCCAATCCCCCAAAAAAGACAATGCCAAAGAATATTCAAACTACCTCACAGTTTCACTCATCTCACACACTAGCAAAGTAATGCTCAAAATTCTCCAAGCTAGACTTCAACAGTACGTGAACTGAGAACTTCCAGATGTTCCAGATGTTCACACTGGATTGGAAAAGGCAGAGGAATAAGAGATCTAATCGCCAACATCTTTAGGATCATAGAAAAAGCAACAGAGTTCCAGAAAAACATATACTTCTGCTTCATTGAGTACACTAAAGCATTTGACTGTGTGGATCACAGCAAACTGTGGAAAATTCTTAAAGAGATGGGACTACCAGACCACCTGACCTGCCTCCTGAGAAATCTGTATGCAGGTCAAGAAACAACTATTAGAACCAGACATAGGAAATCCCACTGGTTCCAAATCGGGAAAGAAGTATTCAAGGCTGTGTATTGTCACCCTGCTTATTTAACTTATATGCAGAGTACATCACGTGAAATGCCAGGCTGGATGAAGCACAAGCTGGAATCAAGATTGCCAGGAGAAATATCAATAACATCAGATATGCAGATGACACCACCCTTATGGCAAAGACCAAAGAGGAACAGAAGAGCCTCTTGATGAAAGTGAAAGAGGAGAGTGAAAAAGATGGTTTAAAACTCAACATTCAAAAAATAAAGATCATGGCATTCAGTCCCATCACTTCATGGCGATTAGATGGGGAAAGAATGGAAACAGTGAGAGACTTTACTTTCTTGGGCTCTAAGACCACTGCAGATGGTGACTGCAGCAATGAAATTAAAAGACTTTAATGAAATGAAAAGCTTTCCCTTTGAAAGAAAAGCTATGACTAACCTAGACAGCATATTGAAAACCAGAGACATTACTTTGCTGACAAAGGTCCATCTAGTCAAAGCTGTGGTTTTTCCAGTAGTCATGTATGGATGTGAGTTGGACCATAAAGAAAGCAGAGCACCAGAGAACTGATGCTTTTGAACTGTGGTTCTGGAGTAGACTCTTGAGAGTCCCTTGGACTGCAAGGAGTCAAACCAGTCAATACTAAAGGAAATCAACCCTTAATATTCATTGGAAGGACTGATGCTGAAGCTGAAGTTCCAATAATTTGGCCACCTGATGGGAAGAACTGACTCACTGGAAAAGATCCTGATGCTGGGAAAGAATCAAGGCAGGAGGACAAGGGTAAGACAGAGGATGAGATGGTTGGATGGCATCACCGACTCGACGGACATGGGTTTGAGTAAACTCCAGGAGTTGGTGATGGACAGGGAAGCCTGGTGTGCTGCAGTCCATGGGGTCACAAAGAGTTGGACACAACTGAGCAACTGAACTGAATTGAACTGATGGATAAGACATCATTCTGGTGGGGGGGGGTGTGACAAAATGGTGAACTGTAACAGCAAAATACAATTTCTATCCTCACTGAATTTGAGCTTTAAATGAACTCTTGGCTCCTCCTGAAAGAATACAGAAATTCATGCAATAGATCCTTTTTTTTTTTTCTCCTGGTTTCAAAGGCTTCTGCTCTCGTTAGTTTGGCTGTAAAATATCCCAGGACATTTTCCCCACCATCACAGCTACACATATTGAGTTGACCAAGAAGTTTGCTTGGGTTTTTTTCTGTAAGATCATCTGAAAAACCTGAACACACTTTTTGGCCAACCCAATACATGCTTAAATAACCCAGATAGTAGCTAATATTTTATTGAGCACATTAGAAATGTTCTGTTCCATGTCCATTAGGTATATTTATACAATAAATTTCTGGAACTGCCTGTTCTTTTATAGCTAAATAAACAGAGGCATAAAGGGTTTAAGGTGTAAAGGTTTACAGGGTTTAAGTAGTGACCCCAAGCTACCATGAAAGACAATTTTTCCACAGATTGGGGCCTGAGACTGGGTGGGGTTGGTTCTGGGATGATTCAAGCACGTTACATTTATTGTACTCTTTATTTCTCTTATTATTTTATCAACTTCACTTCAGATTATTAGGCATTAGATCTTAGAAGTTGGGAGCTGCTATGGGGTATGACCTTTGGCTTGAGTCTAAAAGAATAAGTAGTGATGAATCACTGTGAAATAAGAAATAGGATAGTTGAGATTTAAGGCAAAAATGGGGGGATGGCTTCTTAATGGGAAGAGCATTTTTGCTTAGTTTGTATTATTAATTTGCTTGCATTCTATCATCTGAAATATGTTCTAAGACATTAGCCCTGATATCCAGATTTAAAGCAATTTCATAGGTTTCCCAGTTTGGAACATCAAGTTCTGATACTTAATCCAACTGTTTAATTTTATTTGATTAAAATATTAGATTTTTAAATGAAAAATACCCTCAGGAGTGCTATGTGGAATATGTTTCAGCCCAGGCAAAGCATCCCAGAGATTTAAAAATTATTGAAATTAAATGGTATATTTGAAATGAATCCTTCTCAATTAGATGTTGTTCTTAAATTATTCAACAACAGGGAACAATGCCAGAAGCAAGGAGATGAGAAATGACTTGCAGCTTTTCTGGTAGCAGCATTGAAAGCAAGTAACCTAGAGGAGGGTTCCCAGGTGGCTCAGTGGTAGAGAATCCGCTGCCAATGCAGGAGATGTGGGTTCTATCCCTGGGTCAGGAAGATCTCCTTGAAAAGGAAATGGCAGCCCACACCAGTCTTCTTGCTTGGAAAATCCCATGAACAGAGGAGCCTGGTGGACTACAGTCCATGGGGTTGCAAAGAGTCAGACATGACTGAGCAACTGAGCACAAATATCCAGATGTCATTTGTTGGGATCAAGAACTACAAAGTCAGAACAATGGT
Source organism: Cervus canadensis (assembly GCF_019320065.1). Classification (NCBI taxonomy): domain Eukaryota; kingdom Metazoa; phylum Chordata; class Mammalia; order Artiodactyla; family Cervidae; genus Cervus; species Cervus canadensis. Next base: position 80,219,255 of record NC_057390.1, on the reverse strand, counting down.
TATTTGTAGAAAGAATGAACTCAGTGGGTAAGAAAGAATACTAATGCAGTGACTTCACATTTGTGATGGACACCTAGTGGGTTGCTGCTATCTTTTACTGTGGGTGGACAGAGTCACAAAGCTTTGCCTGCTGTTCCTCAGGTTTTCCCTAGGGAAGTACTAATGATGACCTCTGGGCGCTGACCACCAGTGAGCCTTGTAGATACAAAATATGGTTCAGGATACACATGATAAAAATCACCATGCTCCAGACAAATGCAGCAGGAAAAACTGCTTCTATCTAATTCTTTTACTGCGGATGGTGACTGCAGCCATGAAATTAAAAGACGCTTACTCCTTGGAAGGAAAGTTATGACCAACCTAGATAGCATATTAAAAAACAAAGACATTACTTTGCCAACAAAGGTCCGTCTGGTCAAGGCTATGGTTTTTCCAGTGGTCATGTATGGATGTGAGACTTGGACTGTGAAGAAAGCTGAGCACCGAAAAACTGATGCTTTTGAACTGTGGTGTTGGAGAAGACTCGTGAGAGTTCCTTGGACAGCAAGGAGATCCAACCAGTCCATCCTAAAAGAGATCAGTCCTGGGTGTTCATTGGAAGGACTGATGCTGAAGCTGAAACTCCAGTACTTTGGCCACCTCATGAGAAGAGTTGACTCACTGGAGAAGACCCTGATGCTGGGAGGGACTGTGGGCAGGAGGAGAAGGGGACGACAGAGGATGAGATGGCTGGATGGCATCACCTACTCTACGGGCATGAGTTTGAGTAAACTCCGGGAGTTGGTGATGGACAGGGAGGCCTGGTGTGCTGCTATTCATGGGGTCGCAAAGAGTTGGACACGACTGAGCGACTGAACTGAACTGAATTCTTTTAGATGCCGCAAATGTCTAGGTCATACTGTCTCAAATTTTTCTGCAATCTCCCAGAAAGTCCAACAAAAACACTGTAAACATAACCACTGCCTTAGAATTTGTAACAGTCTTTTAAAAAGCATTGTCTTGCTTAATAATAATCAATTTCATTTTTAGGTACTGTATAAAAAGTTTTGTTTTAATTTTTCTAATCATCATAGAATGTTGTCAGGGAAACAGGAAGATTTTTTTTTTTTTATCAGCTCCTGAACAACTAACTTCACATAGAAAGTGTCAAAAAAATATGTATTGCATAATGAATATTTTATAGAAAAATAAATGAAAGCTTTAAGAGGCCAGATGATATTTCCTAAGTTATATGGACACATCTTTAACCTTTTATTTTGTTATTATATTGTTCAAATAGACATGTTCAGAATACTTTATGGTAGTAGTTAAACCGACTCATCAGATTGCTACTTCCTTTATTGCTTTTAATGTTACAAAAGCTTCCCCCAATTAGAAGCAAATATTCACCTATGTTATCTTTAATTTAAAAAATAAATGAGTAGCTAAGTAGGAACATACAAGAGTTAATATCCCAAGAAAATATAGTTTTTCCCTGATTATCAGGTACAGAGAAAGTCAGAAGAGACATAAAACTTATACTTAAAAATCTATACCCATAAGGACATTCTGAGCTCAACCAAGAGATCTGAGCTCCAAAGTTTTATCACTTCTTAAAATCTTCTCCTGTTCATGAGATTGTAGTAGTGGCAGGCATTTTATACTAGCCTTTATAATTTAGTCATACCACCAGCCCCATTCACAGCTGATAAACCATAATCAATGTTGACCATACTAGTGCAATCAGAGATCATTCTCCCGGAATAGACATTACATTGTTGTACCATGTAGGTAGCTGTGTGTAGGGCTCCCACAGTCTCCAGAGAGAGAGAGAATGTAGAAAAAATAAATCAGACTCTTTGAAAAAGAAGAGTAAAGAAAAATAGAAAATCTTAGTCATTGTCCTAGTTGTTGGTTCTTTACAGAACTTTCTTCAGGTCAAGTGGCACCCCAACCTTTTGGTCCCTTTAGCACCTTCTTTTTAGAATTCCCCAATTTGTGTTAGTACTGATTTGCCTTAGTGTGTACGTATTTGCAACAACTTAAATGTGAAATCTGTAAAGCCAAGGAATTTGTTGGTTTTGTTCACTACCATGCCTTTTAGCATCTAAAATAATTCCTGTATCTAGAAATCTCTCAGAGAATAGCTGTTGAATGAATGAATTTAAGAGCAATAAAAATAAACATCTACATAAGTGTCATAGACTTCTTCCTTATTTCAAGGGAGTTCTGGGTCTCCCTGGTGACTCAGATGGTAAAGAATCAGCCTGCAACTCAAGAGATGTGGGTTTGATCCCTGGGTTGGGAAGATCCCCTGGAGAAGGGAATGCTACCCACTCCAGTATTCTTGCCTGGAGAATCCAATGGAAAGAGGAGCCTGGTGGGCTACATACAGTCCATGGGGTTGCAAAGAATCGGACATGACTGAGCAACTAATGCTTTCACTTTTTTTCTGCTTAGATGACAACAGGAAGAAGAAGAACAAAAGTATTTAGAAACTGCAGTAAAAGATAAAAGCATCTGGTTCTATGAACCATAAGGTAAAACGATTAACTTTTTAAGGTCTAAGCCAACCAGTGAGGGCTTCTGTGGCATTTGGGCTAAATGTTGAAGGATGTCATAAAAATAAACAGTAGTGATTCAGATTGGAGGAAATCTTAAATTTAGAAAAAATTGAGATCAGGATAGAATTTTCAAACACAAAAATTAGAAAAAGGAAACAGAATATGAAGATTCCCAGAGGCACAAGAAAAGATAATGAATATATTCCGGATACTTAATAATTACCTTATGATTGACAGACTTTGTGTGGGAGTCTAACGATGGATGAGATTAAAGAGATGGATGAGAGAACTGGGTAGGAGATCACATCACTAGTTTTATAGTCATAATTAGGAAGTTATTAGTATTCACAAAAAAGCAATTGGGATCCACAGAAAATCATGCCACTCCTCACAGTAACCCTTGATCTCCCCAAATTGTGAAGCATTCATTTCCTGATCACTGGACCTCTTATAAGCATCTCAAAACTCTTGCCTTTGGATAAGTGAGTAGTTTACATTTAAATTTTTCTCAGCCCATTATTCTCTCATGGTACATTGCCTGGCTGATCTATTCCTCTATACTATTTCAGAATTCAAATGTTAGTCACTTTTGATTTAAAGCAAAATGAAATGTCTCACTCTAGCACATGTATTTAAAACAGAAACTAAGTGTACTCTACAATTTTAAAAATGCAAAAAAGAAAAAAAATATTTCAGCTAGAGGAACTTGATTTCTTAAGCTAAATTAGAGTTCCTACAGAGAAATTGTGAAAGGACAGAGATAATTTGGCTGAAATTGGCATGGTAGTTATATGATGTGTCATCATTTTCAAAGACACTGATGTCACATCAGACTGCATCACATTGAGAACAAAATCATTCTTGTAGATTGAGAAATGCTTCACGTTCACAGCTAGACTTGGAAACTTCCATAGAAGCTGGACAAAAGGAAGCAATTTGTCCTGTGTTCTAGAAAATGAAGTACTTCTATAAGCTTGGTGAGGATATGTCTTGTTGTTTCAGTTGTCATACTATATATGAGAATCCTTTAAGTGATCTATTTGCTATCACTTTTTTCATATTTTTGAGTGTTTTATTGTGATTTCTCTGTTTAAAATGGCTCCAAAGCATACTGCTGCCATGCTGTCTAATGCTCCTGAGCACAAGTAGCCTATGATGCATCTCACAGGAACAATATATATGTGCTAGGTAAGCTTTATTCAGGCGTGAGTTATAGTGTTGTAGGTTACAAGTCCATTGTTAATAAATCAGCATTATAATTAAGTATCTATAAACAGAAAAACACATAAAGCAAGGTATGTATTGATCAGAGGCTTGCAAAACCCCTCAAATCCTATATTTCTTCTAGGAATAATTGCTCAGTATTCACTAATTCAGTGTCTTCAGTGACTTTATAGATGGAAGAATAGTTTAGAAAACACAATTATTCAGCTAACTACAGTTTACAAAGTATTTACTTCCTAGTACATAGTGGTCTTTAATCTACACCTGAGAGTAAGATAAGGCTTTCCTGCCCATTTTGCAGACACATGGATTCAGAAAGGGTCAGAGAAATGAAAAGACTTCTTTAATGATGACTCAGAGAGTAACTGACTGAGTCAGGGTTAGAAAAAACTCTAAAGCCTGCAATTTTTTTCCCACTAGATTAGACTTCTCAGAACTATCAAGTGCTCCATGCTGGGCTGCTAACCAGGGCCAACTTGCTGGCGTGGAGTAACAGCAGAGCCAGAATAGTCACCAGACAAAGACGAAAGACCAGGGCTCTCAGGTTGCCAGTGGAGTTCTGTCTGTGGGTAAAACTGATGGAGAAAGACATAATGATAGAGACCACGGTTCACAGGACAATAACAGCAACAACCAAAAGAGAGAATAGCCACCATCATTGGGGATCTGCTGTATAATAAGGATCCTATTTAACTCTGTACTGTTAAGCTTACTTCTATTTTACCATTTTTATTCTAAGATGTGTTTTATTCTACTATATATTTAATTTATTTTACATATGAAAACCAACTATTTATTTTGAACCCAAACTTATGAATATAAATGCAAAAATGCTTATTTTAACCCCTCAAATGTGCCAACTTTTAATTTTTTCACAGAACATTTTAAGGGTTTAATTCTGCAATTTCTCTAGGTTCTTTGCACCTTTGCATCCTACATAATTTTGCTTTCTTTGTGTACTGCTAACTGTTGTTCTTTCTTCACATTTAAGGGATCAAAAGGAGCCAACACGGATGTTTAGTGTGCAATTGCAGTAATACAAGGAGAAGTTGTGTTGCTAAGTCGTGTCTGACTCTTTGCGACTCCATGGACTTTAGACTTCCAGGCTCCTCTGTCCAGGGGATCTCCCCAACCCAGGATTGAACCCGAGTCTCCTGCATTGCAGGCGGATTCTTTACCATTAGCGCCACCTTAGCAAAATACCCTAGTCACTAATTCAATGGTTAAATGTAGTATATAATACACATTTTCTCTGAGCTGATATCAAAAAGAAAAGGAATGTGGAATCTAGCTAATTGCTAGATTTCACATAATATTTCACAATACTTGAGTGAAGGGTTACATAAAGTTTGAAAGACCAACAGTCATCCTTTTAATCCACTCAGTATCTCCCTAAGCTAAGGTCCAGGGTATTCTTTCCTTCTTCAGACAGTAGACCATCTTAGGAAAAGGACAATATTGAAACTGTCATAAGCATTTAAAAAGGCAATAATGAGCTGTTGTAGTGGATATGTGAATGTGTGCTGTGCATTAGATACAAGTTTGCAAACCACCAGGTGTTCATAATGAAAGAGCATGGAGCATGGTAATACAAGTTTGAAATACTCCTGAGCCACTGGCAAGCTCTGTGTCCTTGGTCATGGCATTCATTACTCACTGAAGCTGTTTCCTCACTTTAACATGAGGATGCATATACTGTGTCAGTATCTGCATGTGCATGTGGGTTCATGCCCATATATCTGGAGTTTCAGTGCAATTAAATTACTGACGGGCACAGGAAAACATCTAGTAGTATGTCTGGCCCACAGTAGTTGCTCACAAGCCAGGTGAATCTTAATGACCAACTTTTCAGTCCCACTGAAAAAGTCAAGAAGTTCTTGCAAGTAATTAATTCTGTCTTCTAAGATAACCACTGCTGTTTGGCAATGCAGTAGGAAGTCCCAGTAGAAGCAACCTTGCTCTCATTGCATCTGCTCCAGAGAAATAAAAAAAATAATTACCTTCTTATTTGGAGACTTGATTGATTCAGCAACCTTCCCCATGGCTATGGGGAGATAAACTGGGCCAAGGAGAATAACCTGGGTTTTATTTTGCCTTGATTGCTACTGTTGCAGGGAAATTTTGAGTTCAGGATGCCGTGTACCACAGCTGATTGAGGAGAAGACCTTGAGCCCAACAACTCTCAGATATCTTGATTACAGAAATGGGGTGGGGGGCTCCCACTCCATGTTCAAAAATATGGTGAGGATGTAACACACTCCACTGCCAAGGCAGCTTTCTGCTTTCTAGGAATACAAGCAGAAAGCCAATGTAAGAGTCAATGTCATTGCTGAAGGAAAAGAAGCATGACAAAAGCAAGCATAACTTCCTTAACAGGTACTTCTCTGCCCCAGGTGAGGGAAAATATATATCGATATGTTGTTTATTCTTGTTGTGTAGTCGCTCAATTGTGTCCGACTCTTTTGTGACCCCATGGACTGTAGCTTGGCACACTCCTCTGTCCATGGGATTTCCCAGGCAAGAATACTGGAGCGGGTTGCCATTTCCTACTCAAGGGGATCTTCCAGACCCAGGAATAGAACCCAAGTCTCCTGCATTGTTAGGCAGATTCTTTACTATTGAGCCACAGTAGGGTAAACACAGCCACTACTGTGTATATACATACACACATACACACATATATGGGCTTCTGTGGTGGCTCAGATGTTAAAGAATCTGCCTGCAATATGGGAGGCCTGGGTTCGATCCCTGGGTTGAGAAGATCCCCCGGAGAAGGGCATGGCAACCCACTGCAGTATTCTTGTCTGGAGAATCCCCATGGAGAGAATAGCCTGGTGGGCTACAGTCCATGGGGTCACAAAGAGTAGGACATGATTGAGTGACTAAGCACACACACATATTATATACTATGTATATCTGTACTATATATTATATGCACTATATATATTATACTGAACAAGTATAGTTGAAACAGCTATTTCATCAGTTTTTATTGATTGAAATAACATTTTTAATATTAATAGCATCTTTTGTTTAAAAATATATGCATCTCTTAGTGACCATGGTGGTGACAAGACTGACTAAAATTATCAGTTGGAAATTAACACCAAAAAATAGCTTTTACCCACATATGTTTGGAATGGATTTTTTGAATATCAAACTAATTCTTCAATCAATCCTCAAGCTCTCATTAACTTGGCTAGTGTCATAATTTAAAAGATGCTTAATTTGAAAACGGTCTAAGTTCTATAAACATTAATCAGGTAAACAGGGAAGGCAGAAGAATAGTGAAATGCTTTGGGCAAGGGAGCTCAGAAAGCTTAGTAAATGTTGGTGAGGTATAGTGAAAGTGGTGCTACAATTTAGAGTTTCTAGTTACTTCTCCTAACCATTATACACCTGCTGTCTGGTGTTTTGCAAATCATTTTATGTTCCTGAGTTTCAGTTTCCTACTTACAAAATTGTGATGACAAATAGCTCTATCCCTTAAAAGTTTCTAGGAAATTACATGAGATTGTGAGCATAATATGCACTGTAGATGATTTTAAAGCACTGCAAAAATGTTCACTGTTACCATTAACAGCATTGCCTAAAAATATAAGTAGTTTATTAAGGAGTAAATAAGGCATATGAAACATAATGTGTGGCCCATAGCAGGTCTTCAGTTATGGTGACTGATGAACAAGCTGTGCAGATAAAACTAAAGAGAATGCCACCTACAAACTGTATGGGGCTCAACACACTCTTTCTTCAATTTTTAGGTCCCTCTTTTGCTAACTGTTGAATGACAATTAACCCAAACAGTATATGTAAACACACTTGCATGTCTAAATAAACAATAACATTGTAGATAGTATTGACTATCGTGATATTTATTTAATATTAGTAGAAGTAATATTATAAGTAGAAATAATAATGCAAGTATTGTGTGAAGTATATCAACTAAATACCTTTTATTTTATTTTTATTGAGGCAAGATTGGTTTATAGCAATATATCAGTTTCATGTCTACAACCTTATGTTTCTACTTCTCTATACACTATAGTATGCACACCACCAAACATTTAGTTTCCAGCCCTCACCATATAGCTGATCCCTTATACCCATTTTTGCCTTCCCTCCTGCTCCTTCCTTTCTGGTAACCACTACTCTGTCCTCGGTGTCTGTGTTCATTTATTTATTTTGTTCCTCTGCCTTTTATATCCCACATATAAACGAAATCGTGTGGTAGTTTTCTTTTTCCATCTGACTCACTTCACTTTGAAAAATACTTGCAAGGTCCATCCATGTTATGGCAAATGGCAAATTTCATCTTTGTTATGGTTGAGAATTTTTCCATTGTGTGTGTGTGAGTGTGTGTGTGTGTGCAACATCTTTGCTTATTCATCCATTCAATTATATGACAAGCAAAAGTATCAAAGTATGTATATTATATGGCATTCACTACTTTGGATGATATCTTTGTAATTTCCCTCAAGGATAAAGAACTGCCTAGATAGATTCTTCTTCTTCAGTGTTTATTATAGGGACTTCCCTATAGCACAGATGGCAAAGAATCTGCCTTCAATGCAGGAGATGCAGGTTCAATCCCTGGGTCAGGAAGATCCTCTGGAGAAAGGAATGACAATCCACTCCAGTATTCTTGCCTGGAGAATCCTCATGGACAAAGGAGCCTGGCGGACTACAGTCCATGGGGTCACAAAGAGTCGGACAAGACTGAGTTTTTATTATATTAGAGTTTATTTAGATTCATCTTTAAAGAAATGAGAAAATTGTAATCCACTCCAGGAGGACTTCTTTCAGTTCACATGCTGATTTAGGAGTCCCTCTCCTATGCTAATCTTTATTTTAGCCTTTTGTACCTTATATGGAAATCAAATATTTAAGCATATCTAACCGTAATTTGAGTGAGCACAAAAATGAGATGGCAAAAAATTGCAAGTATGCATTAAGCCATTGGTGATTCTGCATATAAAAATGAACATTTAATTTGTTAAAATAAATTAAGAAATTCACAGCAAACATATCCTGAGCTTAATTTTGTTTGCTTTGTTGTTTTAATTTGTTAAACTAAATGAATAAATTCATTGGTATTTTGCATCTAAAAAAGTTTGTTTCTTGATTATTGAGCATGCAGTAACCGTGATCCCTCCTACTATTTTATACCCTATTTCATTAGCGACTACTTTGCAGCTTCATTAATCCGAATTAAACTACAGATTTGAGCCAGTGCTTCATCAGCAACTTCTCTTTCATCTCTAGACAAGTTTCTAATGAGAATAACCTTTCATAGCATTTTTAGTCTAACTGCAGGCCTACTATTACACTCACTCCACATAAATACACTTGTCAATAGAGTCCATGGAATGATTGCAAGTGAAATAGACACCTCCAGTCCTTTATGTTGATGTGCATAAAATACAGTCAGATCCATCTCTTCACTAATTCCAAAGAGCCAAATATGTCCTTTCTAGAATAATATCTCTTTTCAATTTTTAAAGAGAATCCATTTACTGGGAATATACTTTTTCTCTTTTCACTTTTCTTTCAGTTTATCTTTAAAATTTCTCCTCTGTTACATTTTTTAAAATACATTCCTGTCCTTAAGTGTCACTAATTATGACAAGTATAATACTTCTAGTTTCCATCCTGATTTTATCCCACACTTACTTGTCCAATAGCATTTAATATCTCTACTTATTTTATAGAAAATTCTCTGAAAGGACTGTCTATATCAATCATCCATAAAATCTGTTTTACTTTTTCATTGTCATAAAATACATGTATATGTATATAACATAAAATTTGTCACTTTAACCACTTTTAAGTGGTTCTGTGGCATTTTATGTTCACAATGTTATGCAGCTATCACAACTATCTATTCCAAATTTTTTCATTATCTCAACCAGAAACTATATATTTATTAACCAGTAACTCCCATTTTCCACTCCCCCACCCTGTGCCACCCTTGGGAAACTTGCAATGAATATGCCTATTCTAAGTATGTCATGTAAGTGGAAACATGCAATATTTATTCTTTTGTGCTTAGTTTATTTCATTCAGTATAATATATCAAAGGTTTATTCCTGTTGCAACATGTATCAGAACTTCATTCCTTTTTATAGCTAAGTAATGCTCAACTTAATATATATCTAACATTTCATTTATCCACTCATCTGTTGATGGACTCTTGGCTGTTTCCAGTATCCCATGGATATTGACATTATCAAGATCCTTGTGATCTTCATATTATTAAATTGAATGATCAATAATTAGTCCACATTTTATTTGATCCATCAATAGTATCTAATGGAAATTACCACATTTAAGTCCATGAAATATCTTCCTCACTAGATTACAGGATGGTGTGAGATTGAAAAAACAAAATGACATTTTCAAATTCAGCACAAAAGCTGAGATAGTTGAAGGAAACCTCATGTGTTGGAAACACAGAAGGATACTTTCACAGAAACTTTGGTAAACCATTCCAACTTGTGTTAGATCATGTGGCCATTCTTGATTCAAATATCAAAAAGGAAGATACGATTATTCTGATTTTCTCAGTCTATTTAAAGGAGCTGTGAATAGGTTCCATAACTCCTGAATGAGATTCACAAACTTGAAGAGATGAGTAACCGAAGAACTCCGGGATTCTGTTACGAAGGAAGAAGATGAGAGTGATGCTAGGTAAGCAACTGACAGTATCTATTGCATGTCTGAAAGCATTCATGGAATTATATTTCAAAAATTGCTTCTACCTCAAGTACTAGAATTAACATGTATAAAGTGTAATTCTGTGTCTAAACATTATATCAGTATATCCTCTAAATGTTCTCTATGAAGGATCAAAATAAATAGAAAAAAATTTCCTCTATTCCTTTACAAAACATAGCTCCTTTAATGTGTGAACTCATTCCTTGAAATGCACTTCAAAACAAAAATTATGTGTATTCGGCTTCATGGTGATAACAGATAAGATTTAATAGCTAGCCGTCCAAATAAATCCTGCAGGTGGTAAGCAATGGTCTATGCATAAAACAAGCAGCCCAATTTTCAAAAGGCTATCAATTAAATGAGAAGAACTGTTGAACTGATCTGCTGCTCCCCAAATGTTAATTAAAATTGTAATATTGCCGTGGGGCGGCCAAACATACTGCAGCTCATGGACAGCTGTGATGCAGCAGCTCAGCATATTGTAATCACAGTGATAGATGGCTTTGATATCATCACTGCGAAACAGTATTATTCCAGAATATTTCCGATTACTCACTGCCTAAGGAACACGTTTGCTTCATAACACTCTTTCTTTTTATTGTTTTCTCCTCTTCTTAATTCATCTACCTTACCTTGTACCTGACACACCGGTCAATGACTGATGTTCTCCCAGCTCTGGCTTTGCGAATACATGACAGCATACCTTTCCCAGTCATGGCTCACAACTGATTTCAAACATGAAGCAGCTATTTTCATTTTTCTTTTCTTATGTAAATACTAGACTCTGATTAAATTTGGTTTCCTATTCTTCCTTCTGCTTTAATTTCAAAATATTTTATTCTTTGAACCCTACAGTGTCATTAACTTAGTACTTATTATATTTTGTGGAAATATATGGGATACTAAAACTCTCTTACTTCTGAACATTGCACATATTTTAACTGAGATAATTGTAAATTTGAGTACAGTAAAATAACAAAGGAAATCAATCCTGAATATTCATTAAGAGGAGGACTGATGCTGAAGCTCCAATAATTTGGCCCCCTGATGCAAAGAGTCGACTCATTAGAAAACGCTCTGATGTATTTTCATTCTTTTACAAGTGGTTGACCAGTTTTCCCAGCACCATTTGTTAAAGAGGTTGTCTTTTTTCCATTGTATATCCTTGCCTCCTTTGTCAAAAATAAGGTGTCCATAGGTTCGTGGATTTAGGCTGGGAAAGATTGAGGGCAAAAAGAGAAGAGGGCAGCAGAGAATGAGATGTTTAAACAGCATCACCGACTCGACACAAATATGAGCAAACATCATGATATAGGGGAGGAGAGTAAACTAATTTACGTTAATGTAGATTAGATATCCAGTTTTACTGGTACTCATATCTATGAGTATGTATGTATGTGTTAAATTCTGTGAGATTTAATTATAGGTAGTTTTGTGTACATAGCATTGTAGCAAAGGTTCTAGACAGTACCAACACCATAAAATCTTGGCTGCTGGTCTTGAATAATCATACCCACATCCCACCAGTTTTCCCAACCATCCCTAATCCTTACCACTAAATTTGTCCTTCATTTCTAAAATGTCATCAGAAATAAAATGACATAGCATATTATAGCCTTTTGGAAATTTTTATTTCACCCAGCATGATTGTCTGGAGATTTACCTAAGTTATGTGTATCAGTTGTCTAGTCCTTACTATCGCTGAGTAGTATTCCAGGACATGAAAGCACTACTGTTTAACAATTCATCTGTTGAAGAACAGCTGAGCTGATTTTGAAGTAAATTATTTTAGAGATTCTATTAATAGACTGAATTATCTATATAAATATGTCCTCTTAATGAAAATGTCATATATACAATTGCATTAGTGTTATAACCTTTTTTTACATTTCTGTAATATTTACAAGTGAAAATACTTGTAATTATTTTCTGTTGTAGTGACATTAGGGGAAAATTGTGAACATATGACTAGATGGTCTTTAGGTTTCCATCCAGCACTATTTTTCTTAATAAATAATAATATAATTCTAACCCATTTCTTTTACACTAATTATTTTAGCAACAAGGTTGTCTCATTTGGAATCTCCAAAATCAATGCCAGGAGAGTGGTCAATAGGAAAATAAGCAGAACACAAAATTATGTGATCTATATCTAATCCTCTGGGTAATATATGAAACTTTTGTGAATTTTGATGACAAATCATTTATAACCTAATCAAGAATAATGAAACAAAATATGATACTACTCTATCTTAGATCATCATATTTTTTTTCCATTTTTTTCTAACAATATTTTAACCTCCATAAGGTATCTGTTTGAATTCCCTTCTTAGTACCTTCCAGGTTTCTATTAAGCGTTAAATTCCTACAATGCATTATTAGATACAGTATCTGTGGATACTCTGTGCATTGGGATTCTAGCATAAGTAGAAAGAAAAAAATCTGGCAATATGTATGCACATAAGCTTTGACAAGAGGTATTGGCTCCTACTGCAAACACAATTTTCATCTTAAGGATAACTTACCTAGTTCATCACTCACAGAGGTTTCAGAATGATCACTTCCAAAATGCCTTCCTGCTTTCATTTTTTTCCCAAGCAAGGTCTGAATAACCTGTAAGTGAATCACTGAACAAAGAAAGTACAAAACTTCAAATAGTCCCTCTAAGGCCCTTCAAGTACAAACTTGTAACACTTTTTTTTATGACATTTCAAAGTGACTTATGATCCTGACATTGCTGTTTAAAAGATGCAGTTTGAATTCAAATTAAACTATAAGCCACACACTTAGAGGATGTATTTTTTGTTTTGTTTTCCCATTTGATTTCTTAAAGTTAATTATGTGTGTTAGTTGCTCAGTCAGGTCCAAATCTTTGCAACCACATGAACTGTAGCCCACCAGGCCCCTCTGTCCATGGGATTTTCCAGGCAAGAATACTGGAGTGGGTTAACATTCCCTTCTGCAGGGGATCCTCCAGACCCAGGGATCAAACCCAGGTCTCCCGCATTGCAGGCGGACTCTTTACCATCTGAGCCAGGAATGGTTCAGATGGTAATTCCTGGAAAAGCCCAAAAGTTAATGATAGCTTTCTTTAATATATATTGCTGAGACTAACTTTAATTCAACCTATGGCATGAAAACTCTTTGCCTCGTTTATCCTAATTTGATAAAGTTTCCATAAATTATGACTTAATTCAAAATACTTAGTCCCCACACAGGAGAATCACTTATAATTTGTTGACTTTTTTTTTAAAGAAGAAAAGACACAATAATACAAATTTCACTATGAGATAGATCAACCTAGATATTGAATATCACATAGCTTATTTAAGTGCCTCAAATGAGTTCAGTGCTCTGTGGTCTCTCTAATATATTACTCCCACATAAAAAAAGACTTATTTTGGAGAAACTAGAAAAGAATTAAAAAGGAAGAAGAAAATGTTTTTGTAAAACACCTGCCGTAGAAGAGCAATGCTTATCTTTATCCCTTACTGTATTGTCGTTTCCTACTACATTGTAGTAGGGATTTGTAGAACTTCTGGTTTCTTTGAACTACATAGACATAAGAAAAGATTGTATTATGTTTTTCACAAGTCCTCCATGTGTGTGTTGGTGTGATCACCCTTCCATGGAGAGTTTGTGTTACTAGTGTATCCTGTAATAGATTTCAGACAAGTCTCAGAAAAGCTTATGCAACTCTGTATCATAAAGCACCAATACTTGCACAGACTCTCACTATCTGATTATGTGTTTAGATGTCAATGTATGTCAGGGATGCACAGAAACCAATGAGCAATTTGACACCTCAAATTATCAGTTTAAAACCTTGCATTAGTCTCTTATGATCCTTTGTATTTCAGTGTTGTCTGTTGTGATCTCTCCATTTTCATTTCTAATTTTGTTAAGACAGAAATATAGACCAATGGAACAGAATAGAAAGCCCAGAGATAAATCCACGAACCTATGGACACCTTATCTTTGACAAAGGAGGCAAGGATATACAATGGAAAAAAGACAACCTCTTTAACAAGTGGTGCTGGGAAAACTGGTCAACCACTTGCAAAAGAATGAAACTAGAACACTTTCTAACACCATACACAAAAATAAACTCAAAATGGATTAAAGATCTAAATGTAAGACCAGAAACTATAAAACTCCTAGAGGAGAACATAGGCAAAACACTCTCCGACATAAATCACAGCAAGATCCTCTATGACCCACCTCCCAGAATATTGGAAATAAAAGCAAAACTAAACAAATGGGATCTAATGAAACTTAAAAGCTTTTGCACTACAAAGAAACTATAAGTAAGGTGAAAAGACAGCCGTCAGATTGGGAGAAAATAATAGCAAATGAAGAAACAGACAAAGGATTAATCTCAAAAAATATACAAGCAACTCCTGCAGCTCAATTCCAGAAAAATAAATGACCCAATCAAAAAATGGGCCAAGAACTAAACAGACATTTCTCCAAAGAAGACATACAGATGGCTAACAAACACATGAAAAGGTGCTCAACATCACTCATTATTAGAGAAATGCAAATCAAAACCACAATGAGGTACCATTACACGCCAGTCAGGATGGCTGCTATCCAAAAGTCTACAAGCAATAAATGCTGGAGAGGGTGTGGAGAAAAGGGAACCCTCTTACACTGCTGGTGGGAATGCAAACTAGTACAGCCACTATGGAAAACAGTGTGGAGATTTCTTAAAAAACTGGAAATAGAACTGCCATATGACCCAGCAATCCACTTCTGGGCATACACACTGAGGAAACCAGATCTGAAAGAGACACGTGCACCCCAATGTTCATCGCAGCACTGTTTATAATAGCCAGGACATGGAAGCAACCTAGATGCCCATCAGCAGATGAAATGGATAAGGAAGCTGTGGTACATATACACCATGGAATATTACTCAGCCGTTAAAAGGAATTCATTTGAACCAGTTCCTAATGAGATGGATGAAACTGGAGCCCATTATACAGAGTGAAGTAAGCCAGAAAGATAAAGAACATTACAGCATACTAACACATATATATGGAATTTAGAAAGATGGTAACGATAACCCTATATGCAAAACAGAAAAAGAGACACAGAAATACAGAACAGACTTTTGAACTCTGTGGGAGAAGGTGAGGGTGGGATGTTTCAAAAGAACAGCATGTATACTATCTATGGTGAAACAGATCACCAGCCCAGGTGGGATGCATGAGACAAGTGCTCCGGCCTGGTGCACTGGGAAGACCCAGAGGAATCGGGTGGAGAGGGAGGTGGGAGGGGGGATCGGGATGGGGAATAAGTGTAAATCTATGGCTGATTCATATCAATGTATGACAAAACCCACTGAAATGTTGTGAAGTAATTAGCCTCCAACTAATAAAAAAATTAAAAAAAAAAAAAAAACCTTGCATTAAACACTTCTCAGGTCTCCGGGAATATTCCAACTTTATGACCTTGGTCTGCGGAATGCAGTGTATCCTGTTTTACGATTCCAGCTCAGTTCACTGTTTCCCTTTAGTCCCAACCTCAACCTTTAATAAGTATTTAGAATCTTCAGGATATTTGCAAAAGCTATCTATAAATACAATAGTCGTATGTGACTCTTTGCAACCCCAGAGACTATATGATCCGTGGAATTCCCCAGGCCAGAATACTGGAGTGGGTAGCCTTTCCCTTCTCCAGGGGATCTTCCCAACCCAGGGATCAAACCCAGGTCTCCCTCATTGCAGGAAGATTCCTTACCAGCTGAGCCACAAGGGAGGCCCATCTGTAAATACATAAAATTTCTCACTATGCCAACTACACTAAATATGTGAAAACGTTAAGAATAATATACCCACAATAAAATCACTGTATTGTTATATAGCCTAAAGAATTATAGGAACTCAAATCAGACTATGGGATGCCATATTGCTTGTTTACCACCTACATAAGCTTGGATAAGCAGTTTTGCTTTTCAGAGCATCAGTGAACTCAACAGGGAAAACTCTTAAAGTAGTTAAGAGATTTAAACCAGATGATCTACTAAAATTGATTTAAGTAATACCTGGCACAAAATAGGCACTTTTCCCTTCTTCCTCTTTCATTCACTCACAGTGCCCTTAGGCCATTATATCTGTTCTCATACTGGCTGATCAAAGTATTGGTAGGCTTGTCTCAGCAGTTGGAAAAAGGAAAAAAAATTAAAATAAATGAGAGTTTTCCACTATTCTTCATCTTTGGCAGAGTCCATTTTAATAGCTTGTCTCATCAAATAATCATTACACTCAATAAGTTGTCTAACACACTACTGCAAGGCTAAATGACTGTCAACTGGCTCAGGCCAGTCTTGCCCACTGAGTAATAACAGACTGTGGCAGGATTTCTGTTTCATTAAATCAGAGAAATAACATTTCCAGTAAAATTATGCACTCATAAAATTGAGTTGGCCTAAAAAACAGAGTATTTTCTTCTAACATTTTCAGAACCACAAAATATATCCAAATGATAGAACAAATCAAAGATGGTTCACAAAATTAATTTGGCTAAGTGATAGATTGACTACAACTGGAAAAGATAGATCATATAAACCCAGTATGGGGGCACATTCAAGATATACATAAAATTTTATGTTAGCTTGAAAGTTTATTTGAATAATTGGCCAGCGGCCTAACTTCTCTGCATTTGTGTTTCCTCACTGGTAAAATGTCAAAGTGCAAGTTACAGTTTGTTTTCTGTATAAAAATTTTTGAACTTTCCATTTTCCATTTTATTGCAATTAAGTATAATTATATTATATTTATGTGCTAAAATTGATTAACTGAATGCAATCATTTTAAGGATGTCTCATTTAAAAAGATTTTGTTGACAACAAAACTTAAATTCCAACATATTAATTAAATCACATTTTTAAAGTAAAATACAACTAATTTAGATTGAATTTTGTACATTAAATGAGTTCTTCTCTAAAACTGGCATGTTTTGTATCAAAGAAGAGACATACTTTTCAATTTGTTATTTCTACTATAAATAATTCATATTTTAAATTATGGTAAACTGAAAATTACACCATTGCAGCAATCAGGGCCTCTTAATTTTATTCCTAAATTAGACTGGCTGTCTGGTCTTCAGGAAATTATTTTACTCCCTTTTGTCAAAGTTTCCTCATTTGTCTAATGAGCAAAAACATTTTACTTAATAATTTAAACAGTGCATATTATTAATACTATGATACTTTTCCACATATGAACATCACTGAAATCAGATGCCTCTTAAAATTGAATGCATATTATCATAAATATTGGAAGCACACTAATTTTTGTTCATAGCATTACCAAACATAGTAGTTTATCCTTTAATTAATGGTCTCTTAGGTTTAAAAAAATTTTATATTAACTGAATTAGTTATCTGGGACTTAAATATAGACCCATTTGAAATGAGTGGTGACATGAGTGTACTTTCTTCAAGGTATTTATATGTGAGGCATTAGTGGGCAATGGAAGAACAAAAATATAAAATATGATAGAAGTCAAAGGATGTCTGAAGAGTTCTGGTAATTCTTAGGACTAGAGTGCAGGGGGTCTGACAGGGGGGAACTGAAGATGAGGCTGAAGCATGGGTTGAAGTCAGACCCTGGAAATCCTTTAACACCATGGTCAGGAAGTTAGAGTCAATCGTCAGTTATACTTCCTTTGCCTACAGTGATTTCTCGTTGAATTTGAGCTATTAATCAAGCTAGATGCTCCAAATTCTAAGGAAGCATGATCTTTGCTTTTGTGCAACGTTTTAACCAGTCTTTATCTCTGTTAGCATATCTAGCAATTTTTTCTTGGAAATTTTATGTTTATATACCTGCCCTCCCAGTCTCTGAACTTCTTATGGACAACAGCTGTGTCGTTTATTTTTGTTTATCTAGTATATTGTCACAATTTCTGACACATAGTTTCATGTTTGTAGCATGAAGAGTTCCTGTTGGAGCATGTTTTAAAAAATGAATCCATGTTAGCAGAAAAATTAAGTATACATAAACGGTATGGGCATTGCCCATGTCAGTTACTCTTGGTATTTAAGGAGGTAGCAGTAGCGCATCAACCTCTTAAGGTTCTGACTCGTGTGTGGAGAAAAAAATTGGAAGACAATAGAAGAGTTGAGATGTACTTCAGTCTTCTTGTCTGAAGTGTGTGAATAATAATAACATTGTTTATAGGGAGATGAGAAAAGTATCATGAAATGATACTGGCCATCTTTGATATTTACAGAACTTTTCTTGGCATAGAGTAGGCCCTTAGTTTATATTTGATAAATGTATGAATGAGCAAACCAATGGCTGGTTGTTTTATGTTTTCTCAAGGAAATCTACTAATGTTTAATTTGAATCTTCTGGATCTTTACGTAGACATTTCCTACTGTTTGAGTGCTGTGAATGCTTTTTATTTTCATGGATAATATTTGTGATATGCAGAGACGCTTAACAAAATTATCCCATCAAAAATAGCCATAGCAGAGGCAAAACTCATCTGGCAGTCAGTTATTTACCAGTTATTGAAGGAAGAAAATGAAAATTTATGAAACAAAACACATAAGTTTTTTCTGAACTACATTTAGAGTGTTCAGTGTGTGTACTCAAATTCAACTTGAATTGAGATGTGCAAGCCATACTCACATACACTGTTCTAGGTGTCATTCAAGCACTGTATATACCAATATGGAAAAGTTTAGTCTCTTTCCTTATTGAAGGTCACAGAGGAAAAAAAAAAAAAGAAGGTCACAGAGTTGTTGAAATAAAAGAAACAAAAAGAAATAACACATTTTGATGCAATATGCACTCATCTTTCAAAGCTCACTTCGTGTCACCTAATTTGCAAATCATCTGTCTCTAATCTTGATCTAAATGATGTACTCATTGCACACACTGCAAACCATTTTATTACAGAAATATGAAGTAAAAGTAGTACATTATTTTCTTTCTGTACTTATTTACTTATAAGTTGTTTCTAAAGGCTACCAAAGTATTTGGGAGGTAAGTATTGATATTTCTTTTGAAGAATATTCCATCATTGAACTCTGAAAGAATTGCAGTAACTTCCTTGCTTTTTCTGTTTGATCTTTAACTTTCACCTCTGTAAAATGAGGTGAATAAGGGCCAATCTAGTTGCCTCTGTGCTTAATTATACTTTCTTTAAAGAAAAAAAAACATTAATTCTTATAAGTTTGAGAAGTTCTTCCCCTAGATGTTCCACAGGGGTACTTTCAGCTTTAGTATTTTTTCTATGTAAATGCCTCTTGGTCCTATTGAGTCCTGCTTAAACTCACCCTATGATTTGGTTAGAGTACCTGTTATCACCCACCATCACAGATAAAGTCCTGTGAAAATTATATCTTTAAACGGGTTAGAACAAACCCAAGTCATCAAATATAATTTCAATGATGAACCTCAACATTTTCCATTTGAATAGTTTCCCAAATGGTCGCCATTTATTAATGTCAGATTAAAGGGCTCCGTTCATTTTTCCTATTCAGTAAAGAGACAGTTAATGAATGGTGCTGACTTGGCCAGGCTTCTAATGAAAATCTGAAAGTGTGCAACCCTCAGTGTGAAGAAACTCAACTAAAGCTGGCTGAATATTGACATGGTTTTCATCCATGCAGAAAGTCTTGCAATACAACTTTTGGCTCATGAGATGGTAATTATGTCATCAAAGCTAAATAAAAAACATTGGGCTTAAGACTGTCTTCTCTAAGTGATGTTCCATGAATTAATGCATGACCTCCTGGTTTCTTCACTTTCCTTACCAATGCTGTGTTGCTTCAGAGAGATTTCCATAGCAAATGAAGAAAGACAAGATAAAGGCTAGTGCCCATCCTGAAAACTTTAGATAGTGAAGAAGAGTGGAGAAAGGAAATATCTACCACTCATATTATTACCAGCAATATTGGTAAATACTCCGGTTTAGTTTATGAATTGGATCTTAATTTATCAATATTGATAAGCTTCAAACAGGTAATATAGAAAGATTCTAAAAAATTTTAAAATATGAAGCAGTGTTTCTGACATATGATACTTGCACAGGTCTGAAAGCTTGCCTGGCAGGGCGAACACTGCCTTCCCCATTGATGATTAACTCTGGGAGGGACTGGATAGGATAAAAGAGGTTGGCAGGGGTGGGGGCGAGATATTGTCTAGATATACATAAACAATTTAAATAATACAAAACACATATAAAAGCATAGTTGATTCATTTTAGTTTTGTTTTCAGAAAATGTAACAGTATTCTTGTATCAAGCTGCTTTAATTTGCCAATTCTAGGCTCTAAACAACCGTCCTAGTGCATTAAGATACTGAGTAGATTGTTCCGTTTCACTATCTAATGCATTTCTCTTTTCAAATGTAATTTTCATCGTTATCAGTGTGATAGATGTACAATGGGACACAGATTGAATTACAAAGCTTATAATAAGAACAATAACCTGACCCACCACTTTCTGTCAATAATTCTTGTCCCAGAAGAGCAATAGCTCTCAATGGTTTCAGCTATTTATCCTGGCATTTATCCTATATTTCTTAATAATGCTTATATACTTTTTTTTTGCTTAGAGGTTTTAGATAATACCTAAAGAAAAAAACTTTTGTAGAAAAGCAAGAATTAGCACTCTCTCTTTCTCTTACTCTGGTAGATTTTTTTTCTTGGGCCATAGTTCTCAACATAATAACAGTGGTAATACTGAAAATGATTAACTTTTATTTGAATAATTGCTTTTAAAGCAAGCATTGAACTAGGTAACCTCATAAAATCCATGTGAAGAAAGTATTATTACTTTTTTTTATTGATCAGGCAAATGGGAGAGATATCAACGTCCTTTTAATAATATTAAAATATTAAAATATTACTAGTACTTGGTAGAATTGAAATTCTAATTCAGATTTGTCTATTCAACATGTATAGTCCTAAAACTAGGTAAACTTCACTGTCCTTGAAATCTTATAACTTTGTATCACTTTTTCACATGACATGCTTTCAGTATTATTTAGTAATATTAAAAAATTTTTTGTAACCAATGTCATTTTGGATGTACAATATTCCAAGTGAAGAGTATATACTTATTGAGTTTCTCTATTTATTAGAGTCAATTTAGCCTCCACACATTTGTTATTATAAACATTGCTAAGAGAAATGTCTTTATGCATTATTCCTGCCAAATTTTTAAAAACATCTCTGTGTTTCAGGCAATTTCTTAGGTTAAGTTGCCATGAGTGGTCATGACTTAAAAAATAATCAGTTAAAAAATAATATAATATGGATAATGACCAGAAATGTAAATCACTTAGTGACATGGAAATGAAACTAAGGTCACAGTCTTTGCTAATCATGCATTTTATGGAAGATGGAAACCAGTTCATTGTAGTCATCTGGCAATGTTAAACTAGAGTCTAGAAACAAAGTTCTAGGCTCTTAAAGAATAACATTTCTACAAGCAATACATATGCCTTATATGTATTACATGTATTATTAATATAATTATTATATATAATATACAATTACTATAAAACACTTTTAAAACACAAAATTTATTTTTAGTGCCTTGTGGCTTCCAGGGAACTTTAATAAATGCAGTACTGTTAGTATCAGTGATCAGTTTTGCAGATGAAGAAAACAAAGCTCACAGATAGTAGATGGCTTGTTTAATGTCTTATACTAGCTAATGGCAGATCAAAGACTAATACTAGGTAATGAGTTTTTTTAATTAATTTATTTTTCATTGCATGATAATTGCTTTACAGAATTTTGCTGTTTTCTGTCAAACCTCAGCATGAATCAGCCATAGGTATACATATATTCCCTCCCACCTCCCTCCCCATCCCACGCCTCTAGGTCACTCTGTTTACTACAAAGACTATAGTGAAATGGTGGATGCATCAGAGATATTAAGTTTAAAGAAAGATCGATTCAATTGTGGTATGTTTTCTTCCTTACTTGTAGAGAGATGAAATTATCTTAAAAACCTAGTCTCTAGAATAGTAAGTTAATAGTAAGTGATTCTTTTAGAAAACAATAGATCTTAAGGTCAAAGATGCTTATATTTTCTAGTAGTCATATGATTGCATGCTCAGTTGCTTTAGTCATGTCTAAATCTTTGCAACCCTATGGACTGTAACTCTCCAGGCTCCTCTGTCCATGGGATTCTCCAGGCAAGAATACTGGAGTGGGTTTCTATGCCCTCCTCCATGGGGTCTTCCCAACCCAGGGATCAAACCTATTTCTCCTGCATTGCAGGCAGATTCTTTACAGTTGAGATTAATGAGATTTCCATTAACAAGATTTGCATTAATGAGAAGTCCATTAACAAGATTTTAAACTGTGTAAGTTTTATTTTTATCTCCATATGAATATCTCTTGTGTCAAAGAAAATTCAGTCAGGGAATTAGTCCTCAACTATCATTTGTGGAATAATGTTTCCATGTCTAGGTTACTTTAATACCTTTTCTTGGTGATTCTATGTGGGAGACTGCTAGTTGTAATTATTTTGTAATTACTCTTTTTTCAAGTGAAGCTCAGAAATAATCCTTTAGGAGTAACATAGCTGGTAGAAGCCAGGTCCCTTTACTCTTCAGCAGTATTTTGTGAGGTTTTGCTTTGTTTCATTTTAATTTTAGTTGAGTCCCTCCCTATTTCATGTATACAGAAAAGAAAGTAATGCTTTGTAATTGCAAAGCCCTAATTGTAGATCTTCAGAGCATGTCTTATTTTGTAAACATTCTGAGAAAAGGGAAAAACAATCAGAAACCTAGAAACCTATGAATTAAGAGACACTGTTTTGGAGAAATGATCTAATAATAAGGATTTCGAGGGGAATATTGAGGAACCAACAAGATGTTTGCCTGAAATCTGAATTAGATAAACCTCATTTACTAGGTGTGTGACCTTACATTTTTCATACCCCTTATTTTCAGTGATAATTACTACTTTGCAAGTTTTTATTTACATTAACTTTTATAGTGGGTTTAAAAGTATTTTATAAGTAAATTGTATAGTACTTAGTAAGCCCTTAAAAATGTGAGTTATTTATTTGAACATGATTTTACACAGAGCTGATTAATATCTTTGTGACCCCATGGACTGCAGCCCTCCAGGCTTCTCTGTCCATGGGGATTCTCCAGGCAAGAATACTGGAGTGGGTTGCCATGCCCTCCTCCAGGGGATCTTCCCAACTCAGGGATCAAACCCAGGTCTCCTGCATTGCAGGTGGATTCTTTACCAACTGAGCCACAAGGGAAGCCCATGAAAGAAAAAAGTATCAGTATTCCATCACATCTGTGTGTCCTATGCATACTAAGTCTCTTCAGTCATGTCCGACTCTCTGTGACCCCATGGACTGTAGCCCACCAGGCGACTCTGTCCATGGGGATTCTCCAGGCAAGAATACTGGAGTGGGTTGCCATTTCTCCTAATTCTTAATTAAAACAAACTATCATTTTGAAAATGTGACACCATCTAACTTGGCCAACAGACTACACCATTGACCACTGTCTGGGGAATTAATGTGTCTGGGGAATTAATATGTATAGGCATGACAATTGCCATCTTGGCATCCTGAGAATTAATATTAAAATAATTAGAATACTCAAACCTTAAAATCTCAGCATTGAATGGAATCTTATGTATAATTCCTCATGAATTATGCAAATTAGGAGGCACAATCTTAGAAAGAAAAGGTCACTTCGTCTAAATTCAACTAATATATACTGTGAAGAACTGCAGATAGTTTGATTTTTACCCTACAGGTAAATTAACAGTTACATGGAAGCTACAATTTCATAGATAGTAGCACAATAGATAGATGGTTATTACTCATGGCACTCATGGAAGGTGGAATGAACTTCATGTTACCAATGGTTGCCCTTTCTCTCTCAAACCCACTGAAGGGAGTTCTAAGTAAATGCTGTGTATACAGTGGGTTTTTGATACAGGTGAATAACACTGAATTTAGGAAACTCCAATTTTTTCAGTGGGAGTACTAGTGAATCTGCCCAACCGTAGCTCCAGTGGAAGAAATCAGCATTACTAATCATGTCAGGAAGAAAATATATCCTCTTACATTTGTGCCCATGTATGTATGTATACATAGGGATTATGGATATAGCTAATCATAACTATGTGGATCACAACAACTGGAAAATTCATCAAGAGATGGAATACCAGACCACCTCACCAGCTTCCTGGGAAATCTGTATGCAGGTCAAGAAGCAACAGATAAAACTGGACATGGAACAATGGACCGGTTCCAAATTGGGAAAGGAGTATGTATGTCAAGGCTATATATTTTCACCCTGTTTATTTAACTTATATGCAGAGTATATCATATGAAATGCCAGGCTAGATGAAGCACAAGCTGGAATCAAGATTGCTGGGAGAAATAACACTAACCTCAGATATGCAGGTAACACCATATCATGCACGGATGTAGGAGCTGGACCATAAAGAGAGCTGAGCCCCAAAGAATTGGTGCTTTTGAACTGTGTTGGAGAAGACTCTTGAGAGTTCCTTGGACTACAAGGAGATCAAATCAGTCAATCCTAAAGGAAATAAACCCTGAATATTCATTGGAAGGACTGATGCTGAAGCTGAAACTCCAATACTTTGGTCACCTGATGCGAAGAACTGACTATTTGGAAAAGATCCTGATGCTGGGAAAGATTGAAAGCAGAAGGAGAAGGAGACAACAGAAGAGGAGATGGTTGGATGGCATCCCCAGCTCGATGGCCATGAGTTTGAGTGGGCTCTGGGAATTGGTGATGGACAGGGAAGCCTTGTGTGCTGCAGTCTGTGGGGTCTTAGAGTTGAACACGACTGAGTGACTGAACTGAACTGAATTGATGGATATAGATACAGATATAGATTCACATTCTGAACTAAAAAAGGTTAGTCTGATTATTACATTTTATTTGAAGAGATTTTCTATTTGTTTGATTGTTCATTTAAATCCAGATTCAACCCTTAAGAGAAAATCATTGAGTTTTTGTTCCTTGGTGGCTCAGAATGTAAAGAATCTGTCTCCAATGTGGGAGAACTGGGTTTGGTCCCTGGGTTGGGAAGATTCCCTGGAGAAGGTACAGGTAACCCACTCCAGTATTTTTGCCTGGGGAATTCCATGGACTGTATAATTCATGGGGTCAAAAAGAGTCGGACGTGACTGAATGACTTTCACTTTCACATTTTCCAAAGAATGAAATTAATCCTAAAGCACTCTTTTCCTATGTATGTGGCACTTTGAGGGACATAGATTAAGGTATGAGTCTAGGAACCTGACTCTCAACCATGTATTAGACCAAAGACTATTTCCTGATGCTACCTCAGTTAAAACTTGTTTCCAGTAGATGCCTGAGGCATCCTATAATTTAAGATTGAGTTTTCCGTTTTCAGCATCCTATTCCTGTCAGTCTCCATTAAGTTTGCTTTTGTAAATTCATCTATTCACTTAAAGTGAAGTCACTCAGTAGTGTACAATTCTTTGTGACCCCATGGACTGTAATCTGCCAGGCTCCTCCATTCATGAAATTTTCCAGGCAAGAGTACTGGAGTGGGTTGCCATCTCCTCCAGGATATCTTCCCAACCCAGGGATTGAACCTGGGTTTCCTGCATTTTAGGTAGACACTTTACTGTCTGAGCCACCAGGGAAATTATTTACTATTTCCAGAAGTTTGAAGCAAGATTCTTTTCTTATAATTTCTAGTCTGCCAATAGTCTTATACATGGAAGACTTCCATCATTCCTTTCTATCTTCAGACATATGGATTATATCTTCAGACACAGTGGATTGCTTGTGTTCCCAAATCATGGTCCAGGTCTCTCTTATAACTTTCCCTTTGAGTATATTAGTAAGTTTACCAGAAGTTTCTTGCACATTTCTACATGCTGAATTCCATTCATCTTCCAAACTCTATTGCAGATACATCTCTTTGAGGAAGACTGCTTAATCACCCACGTAAATATATTGCCTAACTTTGGGACAGTTTTTGCTGGTGATATAGGACTTATGTTCTCCAACCACCATTACATTTTATTAGGAAGAGCATAAATATTACTAAAAATATCATAATTATAGCACCCATAATTTAAGCCAGGAACTAAGTTATATGCTTTATATGAATTATACCTAATTCTGGAAATTATCTTTCAAAGTAAAAATTTTGATCTTTATTTTACAGTTGAAGTGATTACACAGCTTAGAAGTCAATAACACACCAGAATTTATATAACTTGTGAATTCTAGGAAAAGAATTCCATATCTACATCTTTGATTCCCAGACACATGGTCCAACTGTAAATGCCATGAGAGAAATGATAATGTAAATATTATTTCTGTCTGTGCACGTGTGCTCAGTCAAGTCCAACTCTTTGGGACTGGAATGATAACCTTTTCTGGTCCTGTAGCACTGCTGAGTTTTCCAAATTTGTTGGCATACTGAGTGTAGCACTTTAACAACATCATCTTTTAGGATTTGAAATAGCTACTTAAGAATATATTTACTCATTGAAATGCTGGAACTCAGGGCAATTTATATGTATGCATATATTTATGTAAATATTTAATACTTATTTAGTACTTTAATGCATGTGCATGCTCGGTTGTGTGCAACTCTTTGCAACCCCATGGACTGTAGCCCAACTGACTTCTCTGTCCATGGGATTTTCCAGTCAAGAATACTGGAGTGGGTTGCCATTTCCTCCTTAAGGGGATCTTCCTGACCCAGGGATCAAACCCACATCTCCTGTGTCTCCCACATTGGCAGTTGGATTCTTTATTACTGAGCCAAATAGGAAGCCCAAATATTATTTCTACAAAGTTTTAAAAGTATACATGTCTGATCTAAGTAAGGTCATTGGGCTCTGTTTATTGCTTCATAAGTTTTACAATGAATATATGAGTTCAGGATCATTTATTGTAGGTTTAAGTAGTGCTTTATGATTTGCTCAACTCACAATGAAAACATAGCACTAACACATACTGTATGTTTATAATTTATTTTGGATTTGATGTGAGAACAAGCATAGCTATGACAAAATGATCTGTACAATTTCCTGTCACTGAAGAAAAACATGCCTTTTATATTAGGTTAACTTGGAGAATTCCATTTAGTATTATTATCTTGCTTACATTATTTATTATGTTCCCTAGTAAGTTCATGAAAACTCTGCTGACACATGTATGCAAACAAAGAAAATTGTACCACATACCACAGACAAATAGCCTAGGACAGGAGTCAGCAGAGGAGTCTTTGAAATACCTCTCAGGCAAGTTTCCTAAGCTGAAGATCACAAAAGAACATTAATTTTGGGTTTAGGTCCTAAAGACAGTACAGTTTAAAGTACAAATCACACTACCATATATAAAACAGATAACTAATAAGAGCATCCTGTATAGCATAGGGGAGATTCTTAAAGAGATGGAAATACCGGACCACCTGACCTGCCTCCTGAGAAATGTGTATGCAGGTCAAGAAGCAACAGTTAGAACCAAACATGGAACAACAGACTGGTTCCAAATTGGGAAAGAAGTAGGTCAAGGCTGTATAGTGTCACCCCGCTTATTTAGCTTATATGCAGAGTACATCATGTGAAACGCTGGGCTGGATGAAGCACAAACTGGAATTAAGATTGCTGGGAGAAATATCAATAACCTCAGATATGCAGATGACACCACCCTTATGGCAGAAACTGAAGAGGAACTAAAGAGCCTCTTGATCAAATTGAAAAAGGAGAGTGAAAAAGCTAGTTTAACACTCAACATTCAAAAAACTTAAGATCATAGCACCCAGTTCCATCACCTCATGGCAAATATATGGGGAAAGAATGGAAACAGTGAAAGACTTTATTTTCTTGGGCTCCAAGATCACTGGCAGATGGTGACTGCAGCCATGAAATTAAAAGATGTTTGCCCCTTGGAAGAAACGTTATGACCAACCTAGACAGCATATTAAAAAGTAGGGACATTACTTTGCCGTCAAAAGTCCGTCTAGTCAAAGCTATGGTTTTTCCAGTAGTCATGTATGGATGTGAGAGTTGGGCCATTAAGAAAGCTGAGCACCAGAGAACTGATCCTTTTGAACTGTGTGATGTTGGAGAAGACTCTTGAGAGTCCCTTGGACTGCAAGGAGATCGAACTAGTCAATCCTAAAGGAAATCAATCCTGAATATTCATTGGAAGGACTGATGCTGAAGCTGAAACTCCAACACTTTGGCCACCTGATGCAAAGAACTGACTCTTTGGAAAAGACCCTGATGCTGGGAAAGATTGAAGGCAGGAGAAAGGGATGACAGAGGAGGAGATTGCTGGATGGCATCACTGAGTCAATGGACATGAGTTTGAGCAAGCTCTGTGAGTTGGTGATGGACAGGGAAGTCTGGTGTGCTGCAGTCCATGGGGTCTCAAGGAGTCGGACACAACTGATCAACTTAACTGAACTGTATAGCACAGGGAACTTAACTCAATATTCTGCAATGGTCTATATGGGAAAAGAACCTAAAAAAATGGATATATATATATATATACACACATGACTGACTCACTCTGTTATACATTGAAATTAACAACAAATAACTATACTCCATTTTAAAAAATATATAAATCAAATAATCTTTATGAATGTTCAGTATCATTAAGCAAAAATACAGACAATAAAACTGCAAAAGGGAGAGGTGAAAAACCAAAATGAAAATAACAAGCTCTTTGAAAACAATATTAGCTTCTATTCCTTAATATTAAATTGATAATGCTAATTATATGATGCTAACTAAAACATTAAAGATTCAAATAAATTGGACTATGATCTTAAAACAAGATCTAGACGGTGTTCAAACATTTAAGTGTTTCTTTAATTCTGAATTGGATAAGTGACTATCACTTTTCCTTTCCTCTTTCCAAAGTCTATCTAGTGTCTATTATTTCTCTCTCCTCCTTACCATCTATCTATAACACCAGGCATAATTGTTATGTGATTTACTTTACATGATTTTATTTTCTTCTCTACTTTCACAACTTGCTCCAACAGCATATTCTTATCTTAAATACAAATGGCTTTATAAAAGAATAAGTAGACAAAATGAAACTAGTGAAGGAATAGTAACAACAACAAAAATATTATTTTAAAATTTTAATACACATTTCTAACTTGACTATATAACCTTCATGCATCCTCATACAGTCAAGTTTCCATTCTGTACTTTCTTTCACTAATTGTGAAATAAATTATTAGGGGAGGATTGAATAGATCATTGAAATCTCTGAGGATCACGAGTCATAGGAAGAAGTACTTCTCACCTACCATGTAGTTGATGATTTCTCTTTTGGAACTTTGGGACCTTAACTTAAAACTTAAATGGAAAATTTCTCTCTGGCATAGCTAGCTTTGTTCAAAGAGATTCCTCTTATATTCATTCCAGTCACGCCCATGCTAAGCAGACGGTAGGTCAGGCTTCGTTATTTCCAGATAATTGATGGCATTTAGAGAGACCAATTTCTTTTGCTTTGTCAAAATTTGTAAGAGTGAGATCAATGAAAAGATTGTGCCTTTCATTCAGCCAGTGACCCCTGAGGTGCCTGTGAGATATAGTAAACATTTATTTTCATCAGGTAATAATTTATTACTTACTGAGTTTATCTAAATAAGAAATGTTTGGTGAAATAGAGAAAATAGATACTATATAGAATAAATTTGACAAAAGCCAGTGATTTGTTGTGATATATTCTGATATAATTCCAAGATTTTCAAGATTATGAGTTTATTTTTGACTTGTTTTATCAAATGGGGAATTAGAGCATAATTTTAGCATGATAAAGTAACAATGAAGTGTTACAACAGAGAAGAGAGAAGCTACTCTAGAGAATTGTGTCAGAATCACTCATGAAACAGGAAATTCTGAAATGCTAGAGAACCATCATGGTGTTACATTGTATATGCAAGAAACAATTCTGTAAATTTCTGTTAAAGCATTGTCTTAGAATGTTACAACAAAATACCATGAACTGGATGGCTTAGCAACAGCAGAAATTTATTTTTCACAGTTCTGGATGTTGCGAGTCCAAGATCAGGGCATCAGGATGGTTGGGGGTCTGGTGAAAGCCCTTTGAAGTGCTGAGGGCATACTTATTTTACCTTCATGTGACAGAAAGAGAACAAGCCAGCTGGCCTCTTCTTAAAAGTGCACTAATTCCCTTCGTGAGACCTGCACCCTCTTGACCCAATCATTTCCTATAGGTCCCACCTCCAAAACCATCACATTGGAGATTAAATTTCAACACAGGTCATTTAAGTTGGGGGGGCAGGGATATAGACCTTCTATTCATGAGAAGTATGTCTTTTCTTGGTGTCACTACCCTCATTTCTAACACTTACCTACTGTGGTAAATCAAAATTAAGTCTGTTCAACCTTGTGAGCAAGAAAGGAGGGGCAGAGTTATTTTAACAATATTGATGATGATCTTTATTCTTTTTTAAAAAAATATTGGTTACATGGGCATTTATTTTCTCATGCTTTTTATATTGAATATGATTTAAATATTTTCTTTCACTGATATCTTCTATAATAACAGTACATTTATAATATATGTAAAGTACATACTACAGTGCCTGGCATATAGCAAATTTTCAGTAAAGGTTATATTCTTAATGTTTTATTTTATAAAATTATAAGATTATGAGGAGTTGCATCCAGGTGCAATGTTCCACAAAATAGCTCATTGGACAAAGCTAAGGCCGTGCAGCCAGAAACCAAGATTCATCAAGATGTATTAACGTCTTCAGTACCTTAATCTTGCCTCTGTTAAACCAGATGGCAATTTGTAGTTTATATCTCTTATATTACATTTAACCTGTTGCTTTTCTTTTAGGTCTCTCTAGGGCATAGTGCTTTTCTGGATATACAGAACATACTCCATAAATGCTCAATGAATGAATTCACAAGCTGGTGAGTGAATAAAGTTGCATTTTCATTAGCTAGGTCTGTTATCTTGAATGAACTATTCCTTCCCTTTCAGTATTACTTTCTTTATTTCTAAAATTAATGGAATCCATGCCACAGTCTCCAAGATGCCACTAACATTGAACTTCATTGTATTGTTATATTTCCAGATATTCTCCAAAAGAATTGTCAGTTTCTTCTATTTAGAGCGACAACATTTTAAATTTTTTCAAAAGTACATTCAAAATTTTGTTGAGTTATACTGAAAGTTGAATCCTTCGGAACTAACATTATTAACTGCAGACACCACCTCAGCACTCTCCATCCTTAGCCTCACATTAGAAGAAAAGGTCTAATGTTTATTACCAGATCCCAAAGCAGGGAATTTGCAGCTGGCTTCAGACGGAAACTCAGCTTACCTTGCTATGCATTTTAATTCAAAAGCCACTTAGTGGATATTACATGAAAAGTATTATAAGAGATAGAAGGTATGATGAGATTTTGTGCAAGGAATACATACAGCGAGACAACATCTTTTGAGGTCATTATAACCAGGGCTCATTTTGCAGAAAAATTTTATATCATGTCAGTAAGGCTATGCTTGTTCTCTAGAGTCAGCTTGCTCTTTCTGCATGGCTATAAATCACTTAGTATTTCTGTGCCTCCATTTCTTTGTAAATTAAAATAAAAACCCACTCGACCTCTAATTTTTCTTTATGAACAATATCAGATTTATCATCTGCAAAATAGAGATAATAATATGTCTCCTACACTAATTGTGAAAATATTCTGTGGAAAGCTCCTGTTACATGACTGTGCTGTGGTCGATAGGGTCACCATGGTTATTGTTGTTGTTATTTTCTAATCATTATTTTTAGATAGTTGTGATATTCTCTGTGCCATCCCTTTGCTTGGAAGCAGGTAGAATAAAAGAAATATATATTGTGAACATTCATATGAGCCTCACTTTGCTAGGAAAACTCAGTATCGATAGTCTTGCTATAGCTGTCTCTTTACACATAGGGGGACACACAAGCAGAACATCACACAGAAAATCACTACAAAAATCAATAATTCTCCAAAGACTAACAATTATTTCATTCCCAATAATTTATACATTCATACTGTTAGTGATAATCACTCAGTTATGTTCAACTCTTTGTGACCCCATGGACTGTAGCCCACCAGGCTTCTCTGTCTGTGGGATTCTCCAGGCAAGAATATTGGAGTGGGTAGCCATTCCCTTCTCCAGGGGATCTTCCCGACCCACGGATAAAACCTGGCTCTCTAGTATTGCAGGAAGATTCTTTACTGTCTGAGCTACCAGAGAAGCCAATTAAATTGATAACTCCTCAAAATTCTTGTTTCAGACTCTCCATCTTATCCACAAGGTTTGATCCCGGCCCAGGGATCAAACCTGCATCTCCTGAGTCTCCTGCATTGCAAGCGGTTTCTTTACCACTGAGCCACCTGGGAAGCCTTTAATATTTGAATAGTAATATGGAAATTAGTGTTTATTTATAAATAAATAATAAATTATGTAAAACTAAACCATAAATACTATATAGGTAAACAATATTTATAAGTTTTTATATTTATAAAGTAATTTAATGCTAACTTAAATTTAGGATGAAACAGGATATAAATAAAGTTATAAATTAAATTGAAATAAAAATAAAGAAAATTAAGATAGACTAATGATTATAATAAAATAGAACCCAATATATCCTTTGTAATGGTTCCAACACATGACAAATATATCCTTGTCACTTACACAGACTAAGAAGCTTCCAGACCAGTGACACAGTACAAGAGAGTCTGTAGTGCTTTGAAAGCGGCTAGCCTAAATGGTCATTCCTCCTAGAAGCCGTTGGTGAGCCTCCATAATCTTGTTTCTGAAGTGGGTAGAGGTCCCTATGCTTCTGTTTCCATAGAATTTTTTGATCACCCTCATGTATCAATCTAACAGAATTTGTAGACTTCTATTTAATAGAGGAAATAGTCTGTTGGATCTTCAGGTGATATATGAAGCTCAGATACTCGAAATACTTGTCTGTCATTAAATTATGATTAACTTTTATCATTATGGTTCAGCCACCTATTTTAAATTATTTCTGTCTCATACAAACATAAGTACCTATAGGTGTGGAAGTCTTTCTATCATGAATTATTTAGAATATACTGAAAAGGAAGAAACATATTTCTAAAAGGTGGATGTGTGAGTAAACTGGAGGCAAATATCTAAAGATAAGCAATCAACAAATAATGAATATCTTTTCCCAAAGGCGTGATTGGGCTAAGTTTTCAATTATTTTAAATATATGTTACATGTATATTATATACATTCTATTATTTCTTTCTACGGTGTGTATCTCCTTGGATGGTTGTCAATGAAAACCAACACAATGGTGTAGGGATTAACTTCACCATTTTACAAATGAAGAAAACAGACATTGATTAGATGACATTTCTAAGGTGATAGAATTAAAGAATCAGGAAGTGAATGCATGCCCATCTAATTACAAAAACCTTTACTCTTTCTTGCTTCACTGCACATGACTTAAATGTAGACAAACACTGTTTATAAAGAGAATGTAAATCCTCAATAAGTCTGTTGCCAATTAAACATGTGTATACACATGTATATATATATATAAATGCACATATACATAAACTTGCACAAGCATACATGTACATAAATATACACAAACACACACAGACATATATTCCCACATTACAAAATGGAATATAGCTAATTAAATAAATGAATGTATACAAATAGATACATATGTATGTGATGCATATATATCATATGAGCATATGCATATATGAGTATACATATATCTAAGTTTTACATAAATTTGCTTGTATGTTTGTGTACAAGCATATCTGTGAGTTTGTGTGAGTACACAGAGCCTGTACTTATATACTGTTTACTGATATAGTCCATAAATAAGGATTTGTCATTTTCTAAATTGCATTTCTCATAATTACAATGCCACTTTTCCCAGATCTTATATATCATGTTTATCTCATTGTTTTTGAAATACTCAGTGAATACACTAATAAAATAATTTTATTATTTTTCTTAAGGAAAAAATTATCAAGTTTCATGCCTACTATATATTTCCAATCTATATAAAGGTCATGTATAAATGGATTCATTAAATACTTGTATGTGTGTATGTGTTCATGAATGCATGCACTTATTCAGTTCAGTTCAGTCACTCAGCTGTGTCCAATTCTTTGTGATCCCAGTAACTGCAGCACGCCAGGCTTCCCTGTCCATCACCAACTCCCAGAGGTTGCTCAAACTCATGTCCATCAAGTTGGTGATGCCATCCAACCATCTCCTCCTCCTGCCTTCAATCTTTTTTGAAGATCAATGAGTCAGTTTTTTTTTCCCAATGAGTCAGTTCTTGGCATCAGGTGGTCACAGTATTGGACCTAATTTAGGATTGACTGGTTTGGTCTCCTTGCTGTCCAGGGAACTCTCAAGGGTCTTGTAATATCAAGCAAAGTAAAGAGCTGTCAATTCAGGACTGAAACATGAATTCTATTCCTGGCTTTGCTACTGACAAATTTTGTAACCATCTAAAAATTGCAGACACTAAAATGTTTTTGTTCCACTAGCTATACTAAAAGGTAACTTTAGGTTCTAACCTTTTAAAAAGCAACAAGATTTTGTCAAATGCATAAGCTCTTAAGACAGAACACCTATAATGGCATAACCACCTTAGGGAAATTAATTGCTGCAGGTATCATTCTGACTGTGTGTGTTTTCTTCTGCAAACTGTTTATATCAAGTTTCAGTGAATTGTTGTGATAATTAAATGATTTAATTCATTTAACAGCTTAGAAGGTGCCTCACACATGGTTAACAGTTAATAATGTTGGTAAACATTATTATCTGAAATACATAGCCCAAAGGTGGGATAGGACAAATTTTAACTTTAAGTAAGATACAAGGTTAAAAAGATCATGACATATCCTTCATTAAATATGAAAACATTAGCCAGAAAAAACCCCACAAATGGCATAATCATTAATGCATGTATTTGACCTTACTCAAAAAGACAGATGCATATCAATGGCAGAAGGGAAAATGGCTTTTCTGGTTTCACAGCAAATGAGCAGTAAGTGCTTTTACAATTTCCCTCCTGCCATTGGGAAAGCTGTTGGCCCTCACCATCCATTGTCCTGTTCCTGACATCTCCCTCATCTTAAATTGAACATTATGGTGGCTACTGTCTGGCTCTCCAAGGAAAGAACAAATTGCCTTCTGTTTATTTCCTCCATCAATCAGGCAGAGCAATAGGCTATTTCCTCAAACCCCAGAAACATGTCCAGCTCAACTCAAGCCCCAGTGGTTGGAAAGTGTCCAAAGTCAGAATAAAGGATGTAATAAGATTTGAAGACCAGAGTTCATAAAAAGCAAATGTGCCTACTTGAAAATTTTAATTGCGGTCTGTCTTTCTGACTTCTGTGAAACTTAATGCAATGGAGAAGAACAGGTCTGACTGCATATTAAGTCTGCTTCTTTTACTTTCACCTTTGTATTCTATTGTTTTTCCTTTGAGTGAAGATTGTGGCCTATATCCTGGAATACACAGGATAGCCCATTCTCAAGGCTCTGACCTTTAAGTGTATAGCACTGCCCATTCATAGAGAAAAATTTGCAGAATAGAGAATAACATTTGTCTTCTTAGAGGTTTATAGGAACTTGATGATCTGACCTACCTGGACAGCTGTAAGAACAAAGAATTTCTATACCACGAAGCTTGCAACCAACCTTGGCCCTCCCTCACCTTGCCTTTAAAAATGCTTTGCTGAAACCCTTTGGAGTATGGAGTTTTGAGGGAGCGTAAGCCCCCAGTTCTCCTCACATGGCCCTGCAATTAAACCTTTCTCTGCTCAGACACCAATGTTTCAGTATTGTTTGACCTCACTCTGTGTCAGACCCAGGAACCTGTGTTCAGTAATATTAATAGTTCTCTTGGAGAGTGAAAAATTAATTGAGAATGGAGATAAAAGTCTTACCCTCATTGTTTTTAGAACAAATATATAGCATCCAGCATGTATCCATTTGTTTTATTTACTCCTATATGGAATGATACTCCAATACTTTGGCCACCTGATGCATAAAGCTGACTCATTGGAAAAGATCCTGATGCTGGGAAAGATTGGAGGCAGGAGGAGAAGGGGATGACAGAGGAGGAGGTGGTTGGATGGCATAACCAACTCAACGGACATGAGTTTGAGCAAACTCCAGGAGATGGTGAAGGACAGGGAAGCCTAGTATGCGGCAGTCCATGGGGTTGCAGAGAATTGGACATGACTGAGCAACTGAACAACAATATAGAATGATACTAGAAATAGCAGCATAATTTTCAAAGCCTTTTAAAACTGTGTTGCTCAACTCTTTCTACCTCATAGCTGATTCTCTTATCTTCATCTCTCACCACTCCTATGTCCTAGACCTAATAAACTGCCTGCAATGTCTCTGGATATTTTTAAAAAATAGTAATTTTTGAGTTGAATTACCTTAACCATACCCTTTATTGACTTTCCTAACTTCTAGGCATTATTTAGTTCCTAGCACAGAGACCATACTTTACCTTGGATCTTTCCAAAACTGTAGCATTCAGATTGTTTATCAGCCTTTTTTGTGTCTTTTCTATATCTAGCTAGTTACACCAAATATTTTGGCACCTCATGCATTATTATTTGCTGCTTGTATTAACCCTAATTCCCTCAATGCTTGCATATAACATGTATTTCTTTATGGTAGTGTCAGTAAGGGAATGGAGACATGGCAGTGTGAAATGCCAATGACTCCATCGTTGTGAAAACAATCAGGAATGGCAAGCAGGTTTCCATTTTATTCATTTTTAGTGCCTAGTTTATAGCATGATGGGTAAACAGGTTAAATAATTTTTTTTGACAAATCGAGTCATAAGACTCAGTTCTCTGTAAATGCAGTCTCTTGACATAGTCAGTTGATCTAAATTGATCCAATTAATCTATAGTCAATTGGATCTAAATTGAGAGAATTTTTTCATTATTTTTGTTTGTTTTTGTCTCTCAACAACATTGTTACTATTTTTTAAGGATTCTCTGTCTCTTCTTGTGAAAATGACCAGACTAATAGTCATTTCTTATGAGAAATCAGCTTTTCCCCTCTGGCAGTTTTTCAGATTTCTGTATTTAGTGTTCTGACGCTTACTATAATACATAGAATTAATTATTTATTATACATAGAATTGTTTCTGCCTCCAAGTTCTGGAGATGCATACCTTTTTATTTCTAGAAATTTCTCATTTGTTATCTATTCAGATATTGCTACCACCTTTCTTCTCTATTATTCTACACTTGTTGAGGGAGCAAAAACCTGTTCGCCATTCCTCATTGTTTTCACATGCATGGGAGTTATTGGCATTTCACATTGACACTTCTCCATCTCTTTACTGGTACTGCCATAGAGAAAGGTAACAGAGTCAATTCCATGGGCAAATATTTGGTAAAAGAATCAAGGCTGGCATTTTAAAGTCAGCCCTGCTGTTGGACTCCAACTTAGATGAGGCAGACATTTCTCTTTGTTAAGCCTGGCTGTGCCCTGCAATTCTGTGACAAGTGGAGTCAAGTTTCCTAAGGCTGAGGATGGGTTCAAAAGCCAATGTTACACTCGGTCGTACTTTGTTTCTTAACATGTTCTAAAATTCATCAGTGAAAATCACTTAATTGGATGTTTCTTCCAGACCCTTAAGACTTCCCTGGTGGCTGAGGAGGTAAAGGCATCTGCCTACAATGCAGGGGACCTGGGTTCGATCCCTGGGTGGGGAAGATCCTTTGGAGAAGGAAATGCAACCCACTTCAGTACTCTTGCCTGGAAAATCCCATGGACGGAGGAGGCTGGTAGGCTACAGTCCATAGGGTCACAAAGAGTTGGACACAACTGAGTGACTTCACTTCTTCCAGACCCTACCATTTCTGGAACAATTAGAAGTGTGACACGTTGTTCATTTTCAAGATTGACATCTCAACCTCTTAAATATCAGCTTGATTTTTTTTTTTTTTTGCTTCACATATTTAATGACATTTAATCATTTAAGATTTTCATATTACATTGTATATCCTGCTTTTAACATTTATTCCAGACTCCTAGGAATAGCCTGCCAGTCTCCTCTGTCCATGAGATTCTCCAGGCAGCAATACTGGAGTGGGTAGCCATTCCCTTCTCCAGGGGATCTTCCCAATCCAGGAATCAAGTCCAAGTCTCCTGCTTTGCAGAGAGATTCTTTACAGTCTGAGCTACCAGGCAAGCCCAGAAGTCTATTCTTGTTATTGGCAAAGTTGTAGAAATGTGAGATTTGGCTGAATTAGTGTTCCACTGCCATCACCAAGCTTCCTGGTGTGAGGAACAGTTTTGATGCAGCAGTGGAAAAAGGGTCAACTTTCTGGTACACATCCTCAATCTTCCTGCATTTTGAGAGGCAGCAGAGCCTTAATTGTGGCACAGACCATCAGTGGCCTCATTACATCACTCAGAGAGGGACAGGACTGAAATGCTGTGGGAGTCTTTCTAGGTGGTCCAGTCTGAAGCCTTCTCTTTCAGTCTTCTCTGGAAATTGAAGGCATCTGTTTCCCTGAAGTAACTCACTCCAGCTTAAAAGTCCTGAAGTAGCTTGCTCTACCTAACTCTGCCTCACACAGGAATTTAGATTTTGTTTCTGTTAACATTCCTTGTCAGAGTGTAGCAAACAGAGTTATGCATTCTATAAATCTGATACACATCTCTTCAAAATCAATATTGCTTTTATGAAACATTTTAATCTCTTAGATTATGATCTTTTAGCCTCAATCTAAGAAATGAATCAGGTTAACAAAATATTAAATAGCATTAATGAACTCAAAATGAAAAGCAACTCTCCTCTCTCCATTCTCCCTCATTTCCTAAGAGAAAACATGTTTAATTACTTCGATGGTTATTTTTTAATATGTATCTCTAAATGATATAAATGTATTGTTGATTATTGATTTATCATTGTTAGATTCTTGTAAACATTTAGTTTTGCTGATATTGATAATATGCCCATCCCACTCTACAATGGTTAGGGTTTCATAATTTGGGGATAAATCTACAAGTTAACATGAGCAAAAAACAAGTATAATATTGTCAATATGACCACACTGATGATTTCTAATTGACAAAAGTGTCTTTTGTTTAGATACTGTTTCTTCTATTGCTTTTATTTTTCAGTAAGTTTCTTACTATGTTTATTCCTTGCTGTTTGGGTTTAGGAGCCCCAAGACATAACACACCTCTAACCACTAAAAAGTAAAACTTTAGAAATGAGAGTGAGAGAGAGTGAAAGAACTTTGAAAATTATTATCTTTAATGGAGCTCTTAGGGTTTTAATGGAGCTTTACTGTTTTAGCTGAATGAGCATATAATATTGAGCTTGTAAATTAGGTACACATATCCAGCCGACAGTGCTGATAAACTCATTGCTGGACAGAATCTTTACTAGTAAACTTACAACGATGACACACCACAGTTCATGCTCCTATGTATCCATTGTGGCTGCACTAATTTACATTCCCACCAACAGCGTACTAGGGTTCTCTTTTTTCCACATCCTCCCCAGCAATTGTTATTCGTGGTCTTTTTGATGATATCCCTTCTGACAGGTATGTGGTGATAACTCATTGTGGCTTTGATTTGCATGTCATTACTGACATTGAACATCTTTCCATTTGCCTCTTGGCCATCTATATGTTTTCTTTGCAAATTCAGGCGCTCTGCTCATTTTGTAGTTGAGTTATTTGTTGTTGTTGTTGCGTTAATGTTGAGTTGTATGAACCTTTTATATATTTTGACTATTAGCCTGTTATTTATCATATTGTTTGAAAATATTTTCTCAGATTCAGTCTTTGGTCTTTTTGTTTTGTCAGCAATTTCCTTTATTGTGCAAAGACGTTTAATTCTGATTAGGTCTGATTTATTTATTTTTGCTCTTGTTTCGTCTTAGGAGACAGAGCCAAAAAAAATATTGCTACAACTTAAGGGTGTTCTGCCTATATTTTCTTTGGAGTTTTACAGTTTTGGTACACTGGGTTTCTTTCTTATGACAACTATATTTTAAATTTCTTCTTTTATTGTCTGAGTGCATGATTTTCTATATATACATTTTTTCTTTTGGATGCACAATCTTTTGAACTCTTTGAAATTACAAACTAGGGTCTTTATATCCTTTATCTGCTTCATGAACTCTGTGTTTTTTCCAGGATCAGCTTTAGTTTTTGACTTCTTACTTTTAATCTTTCTCTTTTTAGCCATCCTATTTCACAATAATAGAAAGTTTCACAATTAAAATAATAGAAGTAGAGATTTTTGTAGATGTGGTAGTAGAAGGTTTTGACTGGCAGATATCATATTAAAATGAGGAAATTTTATCATGCCATAGCTCCTGGAGAAATCTAACACACGTGAGTGATAATATTTCTATAAACTGCCATATTTATAGGAAGTAAAGTCATTGTTGATCAATCTGTGCTTAGATGTGTGAGAATGAAGGTAGAGATATGATTTTCCCAAGCATATGGTAAAAATCAGTTTCTCTTCTCCTGTTTATGGCACATTACTCCGCATAACCTCTCGTGCTTTTATTCTCTGTAAGTTTCCCTGAGTTTTGTCAGATTGGTTACCCACTTCACAACATCAGCACTCTTATAATGCTAGCACATCTTTTGCACCATCAATAAGTTTCTTTCCACTTTCAGAATTTTATAAGAAACACTCATTTGCACATGTTGGATTATGCTAATTTTTTCTTACTTTATTATTATTTTAAGGTTGTCTTGGAAGAAAAATATAAATATGTAAACTCAACCTATCTTTTAGAATTTGAAAAAGCAGTTTATTAGA
This sequence comes from Cervus canadensis, assembly GCF_019320065.1. Lineage (NCBI taxonomy): Eukaryota > Metazoa > Chordata > Mammalia > Artiodactyla > Cervidae > Cervus > Cervus canadensis. Next base: position 80,177,905 of record NC_057390.1, on the reverse strand, counting down.
ACATTTTAAGTTAAAATATACAGAGTATTTTACTTGCAAGTTATAACTTAAACCATTTATACAATTTAATACTTCTTTAATATAAAGAGATATCATGTATTGAAAAAGTATCATACTTGCATTTTTCATCCTTTGAGTTAGAACAATCACTCTACCTTCAATCCATCTTTGCTACCATTTTGCATTCTTCATCAGCCCTTTGTATCCTACTTTTTTACCCAGCTTAAATTCCATAGTCCCTATCTTAACCTCATTCATATATACATCCCACTTCACCTTATCTAACTCCTTCATCACCCACCATGAACAAAACCTAATTCCAAGGAAATCCCCTATCTGCTTGTTTCTTTTCTATGATCAAGCAGTGGAATGTGATATAGGAAGAAAAATTTCCCACCATGCTGTAAGGATCCTTACTTTAACTATTTGACCACATAATTCAAGTAAGCATACTTAATAATTGGTAGGCAATGACACTAGTTTTCTCTTGTCAATTAATTCTCCCTTTCTCCAAGAAAGTTACTTTAAACTATTCACCTTTTCAAACTAGGATTACCTCCTCACTTATTTTTTTTTATTTTATTTTGTATTTTACTGAGGAAATATAGGCAAACAAAATGCAATTTCCCAACTTCTCTATTTCACTATTGAATTTATTAGTCTACCTATATTTCTGCCATACTCTCTCTCTTGTTATATGTTATAAAAATTATCCTTGTTCCTATGTAATTCCAATTCTTCATTTGTCCACTGGATTTCATAACCTTTTGCTTGACCAAGGACTGCTGCTGCTGCTGCTGCTAAGTCACTTCAGTCGTGTCCGACTCTGTGCGACCCCATAGACGGCAGCCCACCAGGCTCCGCCGTCCCTGGGATTCTCCAGGCAAGAGCACTGGAGTGGGTTGCCAATGCCTTCTCCAATAAAGGAAAGAGAAAAGTGAAAGTGAAGTCGCTCAGTCGTGTCCGACTCTCAGCGACCCCATGGACTGCAGCCTACCAGGCTCCTCCATCCATGGGATTTTCCAGGCAAGAGTACATGTAAATCCATGGCTGATTCATGTCAATGTATGACAAAAACCACTACAATATTGTAAGGTAATTAGCCTCTAACTAAAAAAAAAAAAAAGAGTACTGGAGTGGGGTTCCATTGTCTTCTCCTGACCAAGGTCTAGGCTGAGATAAATATCTCTTGAATCACTAATTTTTCCTATTGTGTCTTTCCCATTAGCATCAAATCACATGGTATTTATGATTTGTAAAAATCTAAAAAAAATCTTTTGTAGACCCCTACATTTCTATTCATCTGCCACTCCTTTTCTCAGCAACACTCCTAGAACAAAGGATTTATGGAAACTCTCAGTTTTTTTTTTTTTTACCTTCTATTCTCCAGTCAGTTATAGCAGTCAGGTTTTTGACTCTATTACTTTACTAAAACTACTCTTGAAAAGCATACAAACGTCTTCTATTTTGTTTAATCCAATGGTCAACAATTATTGTACATCTTACTTCATCTTTCAACAACTTTTGAAACAGTTAGTCATTGCCCTTTTGGGTGACTTTTTTCCTCTCTTGCACTTTGAAGCAACTCAATATTTAGATTTTTCTCCTTTTTCACTGGTAATTCCTGACTACTCACATGCAACCTGATCTCTAGATGTTGTCATATCACTGACCTCTGTCCTTTGACTTTTCTAACTATATAGACTTTTTAACTATCTCACATGGTCTTAAGGCAGTAAACAAACACCACTGACTTCAAAATTTTGCTTTTCTAGCTCTTACTTACCCTCTTAGTTCCAGATTTTCATGTCTGCTACTCATCATCATTTGCATGACTAGTACTTCAAATTAAATACTCAAAACAAAACTGTTTTCTTTAAAACACAGTTGTACTCCTCCCAGTCTTCTTCATCTTTATAATGAGCACAAAAGTGCTTAGGCCCCTATAACTATTTATTTATTATTTTTTTCTTAATATTCTTTCAATTATTGGTGGGATACTGTTGATATCAGCAACCCACATTTTGAACTTTCTATACATAATATATATATATATATATATATATATATAAATCCTCAGCCTCCTGTGTCACTTTTTATCTCTGCACCCAAAACTGCTCATATTCAGAATATCAAGATAGCACATTTCCAAACTTCTCTTGGAGTGAGTGACACCTGCCTGCATGTCTAAGATTCTGATTTCTCATATGCAAAGTAGAAATCATCCATTTGTCTTACAATTTCCAAAATTTTCCAAAAATATTTTGTCTATTGTCATCTCCTATCTCATTCTCTCTTTTATTTTGAGGTTATGCCTTTTTCATTATTTTATTGCCAATTTAAAGTGGATTCTGGAGAGAGAACTAAATACATCTTTGTGTCCATCATGTATAACTGATAGCAAAGTTAGTTACCATAGTGAAACTTTTGAGAAAAACTTAATGGTTAATAATAAAAAAGTAATAACTTAGTAATTTATGGTAATTCTGCTCATGGAACAACATGCCATAATTAAATTAATTTTATAAAGATTACATCCTTATATAGAAAATTATTATAGTGAAGAATACAGTAATACTTTTACACTCAATATGACTATTATAGTATTTTAAAACATCCATTAATGGATAGTAGTAAGAATAAAATGATATATCTCATTATGATAGCAATGTACATAAGTGATAAAATTAGGAATTGCTGCAGTCATTTTCATCATGTCCATGTTCTCTACATTGACTTCAATGGCTAGATAGTATCTTGATAATGAAAAATAATTGGACGATAGAATACAAGCAGAGAAAAATGTCTTATTCACATCATAAAAGCTTTATTTCTAAGCCTTTGTAAAAATCAACAGTGTTCTCCTCAAGCTAGCCCACCAATTGTTTCTACCAGCTGGACATATTGGCAATTCACCAGGAGAATGGAGATCATTCCTAATTTCCATAATTATGAAAATTGTTTAGCAGCTGCCATTTCTTTTCTATTTAACCTTTCTATAAGAATACATATTTTGTAAAATAAATTGAGAATGACAATTAGTCTATCTTTGTACCATCCTTGTAGATAATATAGACAGATGGAACAGCCTGTCATTAACTAACTATGTTAAGTCTAGAAAAACAGTGTATCCTTTCTCAATATAAATATTTTTATCTGTGGAGTGAAAATTTGACTTCAACATAGCTGTTATAAGTAATACTCTACTCAGTTTATAATGATAAAAGAGAAATTTATTTGAAATGATTTATACTAGTTGTTTTAAAACTCACTTAGTGAATGGTGTCTTTAAGTTAGTTAACTTCTTAGTTAAAGTTAAAAGTTAAAAGTCTTTAACTTTTATCATGGCACACCTTTGGCCAAAAATGTACAAAAAGTTCCATTTATTTATTTAAAAATTTCAGAAACATAAAAAATATTAATATCTCAATAACTGTAATTCTGAAAAAAGATTATGCTAAAAAATCTATTTCATTATTAAATAATCACAACTACAAGACTAAATGTGCCTTTTGGGCTGTGTATACCTCTCAGACTTGGAAATCAGATTGAATACTGCCATCTTTGTTTCCTATTCCACACTGATTTTCTTTTGTTATATTGGTACCTGCTTTTTATTATAGCTACCAATTAAAATCCAGCTTCACAAATATATGACATCATTGAAAGATATGCAGAGGATCCAACACTGAAACTGCAAAATGTCTCAAGCTAGTGTTTGTATAATTCCCAGTAGATATTGAATATCTCTTCCTTTGTCTCAAAACATTTAAATTGCCCCTCAGTGGTTCTCTGGGGTGCCTCAACACATAGTATTAGAATTGTGAATTACACACATATCTAGAAATATTTAAAAAGCAATGCAAAGAAATAGAGGAAAACAATAGAATGGGAAAGACTAGAGATCTCTTCAAAAAATTAGAGATATCAAGGGAATATTTCATGCAAAGATGGGTTCAATAAAGGACAGAAATGGTAGGGACCTAAGAAAGGCAGAAGATATTAAAAAGAGGTAGCAAGAATACACAGAAGGACTGTACAAAAAAGATCTTCACGACCCAGATAACCACGATGGTGTGATCACTCACCTAGAGCCAGACATCCTGGAATATGAAGTCAAGTGGGTCTTAAGAAGCATCACTATGAATAAAGCTAGTGGAAGTAATGGAATTCCAGTTGAGCTATTTCAAATCCTGAAAGATGATGCTGTGAAAGTGCTGCACTCAATATGTCAGCAAATTTGGAAAACTCAGCAGTGGCCAAGGACTGCAAAAGGTCAGTTTTCATTCCAATCCCAAAGAAAGGCAATGCCAAAGAATGCTCAAACTGCCGCACAATTGCACTCATCTCACATACTAGTAGTGTAATGCTTAAAATTCTCCAAGCCAGGCTTCAGCAACATGTGAACCGTGAACTTCCAGATGTTCAAGCTGGTTTTAGCAAAGGCAGAGGAACCAGAGATCAAATCACCAACATCCACTGGATCGTCGAAAAACAAGAGAATTCCAGAAAAATATCTAGTTCTGCTTTATTGATTATGCCAAAGCCTTTGACTGTGTGGATCGCAATAAACTGTGGAAAATTCTGAAGGAGATGGGAATACCAGACCACCTGACCTGCCTCTCCTGAGAAACCTGTATGCAGGTCAGGAAGCAACAGTTAGAACTGGACATGGAACAACAGACTGGTTCCAAAGGCTGTATATTGTCACCTTGCTTATTTAACTTCTATACAGAGTACATCATGAGAAACACTGGGCTGGAGGAAGCACAAGCTGGAATCAAGATTGCCAGGGGAAATATCAATAACCTCAGATATGCAGATGACACCACCCTTATGGCAGAAAGTGAAGAAGAGCTAAAGAGCCTCTTGGTGAAAGTGAAAGAGGAGAGGGAAAAGTTGGCTTAAAGCTCAACGTTCAGAAAACTAAGATCATTGCCCCCAGTCCCATCACTTCATGGCAAGTAGATGGGGAATCAGTGGAAACAGTGGCTGACTTTATTTTTCTGGGCTCCAAAATCACTGCAGATGGTGATTGCAGCCATGAAATTAAAAGACACTCCTTGGAAGGAAGTTATGACCAACCTAGACAGCATATTAAAAAGCAGAGACATTACTTTGCCAACAAAGGTCCATCTAGTCAAGGCTATGGTTTTTCCAGTGGTTATATATGGATGTGAGAGTTGGACTATAAAGAAAGCTGAGTGCTGAAGAATTGATGCTTTTGAACTGTGGTGTTGGAGAAGACCCTTGAGTGTCCCTTGGACTGCAAGGAGATCCAACCAGTACAACCTAAAGGAGATCAGTCCTGGGTGTTCATTGGTAGGACTGATGTTGAAGCTGAAACTCCAGTACTTTGGCCACCTGATGCAAAATGCTGACTTATTTGAAAAGACCCTGATGCTGGGAAAGATTGAGGGCAGGAGGAGAAGGGACAACAGAGGATGAGATGGTTGGATGGCATCACCGACTCAATGGACATGGGTTTGGGTGGACTCTGGGAGTTGGTGATTGACAGGTAGGCCTGATGTGCTGTGGTTCATGTGGTCACAAAGAGTTGGACATGACTGAGTGACCGAACTAAACTGAATATCTATTTTACTTCTGAAGACATATTTGAATTTAAATAAATTAGAATATCCTTCCATAGAAGTGTTATAAGTCTCATAGCTGGAAGAAGTCCTAAATGTATCTAATTCAATTAATCTGCTTCACAAGCAAAGACATTAAACAAGTATACATTAAACAAGACATTTCAAAGGACACAGGGCTAATTAATAGAATACCACTGTTATATCAATTTTGATGTTTTCTGGGCTTCAGAAATTGGGTGGCCTGATTGGCCAGGACTACAGTTAGACGATGCAGTAATGAAGTGAAGAAGAAAGGAATATTTCCCAAGAGGCAGATTTCTATGGAGAAAGCCCTTGAGGTTCTTAGGGAAACAAATTAATTCTGCACCTGGGCCAATGGAGCTTCCTCCCAAGACTGGTGATTGACTCAGACCACCTTGGGCTGAGATTGTGCATTTGCCATCATTTTCTCCCTTATGCTCATTGCCTTCCTGACTTTTATTGTCATTCTCTAGTATTTTCCTTCCTCTCCTTATTTTGTTGTTAAATGGAGTAAAAATTTCATCCATTTGGGTCTTTAGGCAGAAGCGATTATTAAACACTAGCTAGAATTAATACAGAAGACATTATGACCCCATATTTTTCACACTATTCTGATGAACGTTTAGGTGTGTGTATTTGCTTTATTGTCCTTCTTCTTAAGGCCCAAGGCTGCGCAGGTGGCAGGTTGGGAAGAATGCTTGAGTTAACATTGGAAACCCAGGTTGATACTCTGAAGCAAAGTGACATTAGTAAACTAACTTCTGAAAGTTGGGCTTTTAAACTCTAAAATGTTAACTCTCTTGTCATTGTATTTCAATAAAGATTAATGTAGCTAATTTAGATAAAAATCACTTCTATTTTCCCCTCCCCCTAAATTGATTTGAATTAGTATGTGTGCACACACATGCATACACTAATTTATAAAAAATTAAAAGAATAAACAAAGCTATTCAATGTAGCTAACTAACAGGGAAATCAAATGATGACCTTAAATGAATCCAAATGAATCCACATAGCTATACATATGGTTGTTAAATCTTGCTCTGAACAGTCTAAAGGTACAAGATGAAAAGGAGAATATGGTCACAAGTAAATCTTACTCTTTTTATTCACAGGTGAAAAATGCTCTTAGTTTCTTGAAGAAGAAAACTCAGAATCTCCCTATGATCTTTCTAAGTGAAATGGTTTCTAATGAGAAAAGTAGCTTTCAATACCTGATGTATTTATTTATTCAAAAATCAAGTCCAGTGGAATCACATCATACCCATCATTACCATTTATCAATATTTGCATTATTTATCTATCAAAGGATTGCAGGTTACCAAAATATGTGGGTTCTCTCAGGTCCAAAATACATTAAATCATTCATTTTCTCAGGAGTATTGTCAGAAACTGAGAAATTGCAATTCAGAAATATTATTTTGTGGGGGAAGAACAGAAAGAACAATAATATTACTTCAAACATTTTTCAGTCTTTTATATATAATTGGTGCCTGCAATTTTGGACTTTGTCATTTTATATGTGAACAACAGCTTTAGTGATTACTACCTTTTTTACTACTAGTGATTGACCTTTTGAAATAAAGATTTGTATTTTAGTGTGTGATTAGAAAGTTCGATGACCACTTACAAGTGAATCTGAGAACTAGAATTTCCCAGAATGTTACCCTGAACTGGGATTTACTTTAGTAAAGAAATGGTTCATATAACTTTTCAAAAGTGTTAATGTAAAAAGTGAAAGTGTTAGTCCCTCAGTTGTGTCCGACCTTTCGTGACCCCATGGACTATAGGCCACCAAGCTCCTCTGTCCATGGGGTTCTCCTGGCAAGAATACTGGAGTGAGTTGCCAAGTCCTTCTCCAGGGGATCTTCCCCACCCAGGATTGAACCTGGCTCTCCCCTATTGCAGACAGGTTCTTTACCATCCGAGACACCAAGGTAGGGAGAAAGTAGTTGTGCAAAATATTTAACCTAAAATATTATCTAGGATGAAACAGATCACCAGCCCAGGTTGGATGCATGAGACAAGTGCTTGGGCCCAGTGCACTGGGAAGACCCAGAGGGAGCGGGTAGAGAGGGAGGTGGGAGGAGGGATCGGGATGGGGAATACTTGTAAATCCATGGCCAATTCAAGTCAATGTATGACAAAAACCACTACAATATTGTAAAGTAATTAGCCTCCAACTAATAAAAAAAAAAAAGAATTGAAAAAAATATTTAAACTAAAATATAATATGATTATGGAAGAATGTATATGTTATTAGACCTGCATCTAGTACAGTTATGGCTTTCTGGAAAGCACAGGCTTGGTATAAAACTGGTGCAGAGCAAAGGAAAGGAAAGAAATAATGATTAAAATCATTCTTCTTTTACAGAATCAGTAAAAGGAAAAACACACACTTACACAAAGTCGCCCATTCTTTATACTGAGCTCATTTTAAATAAAGTTATTCTTGACAATCTAGATGAAAAATAAAATCCATCAAAATAATACATATTCAACAGGAGGAGAGCTCAGATATTGACAAGATAAATCCACAAGATAAATAAAGAAGTGAGCAATGGTTCTCTCTCACCAATAAGAGACATCACTCAGCAGTTTCTGAGGAGTCCCCCTCAATGTCACCATAGCAATGAAAACCCATTTCAGTGAAGTGAAATTAAAAACTACTGTGTACTAAGGCCTTGAATTTGATTCAAAGACATTTTAAAGCCATAACAGTCTACTTAAAATGCCACTAAAAATTACTGTCTCATTTTGTAAAGTAGTTTGCTCCTGGAGAGAAAATAATTGCTGTCTACAAAGAAACGATGCCTTGGTTTCCACAAAATGTTCGCTTCTCCATATAGGAATTAATATCTATTTGCTATAATTTGGTTTTGCCACATAAACATGTGCCTGTATATACAAAGCACTTTTGCAAGGAGAATAGTGAAAACATAATCTCTTTGGTTCCCAAGAGAAAGAATGGAGAAAATAGTGAGAGCCCTGCTTTATTTTTCCTCCCTCTGTTGAAGTCCCATGCATCGTTGACAGACTTTTTGAGTCATGATAACTTTTGTTGAAACTTTCCATTACACTGACAGGATGGAATCTTTCCTTCTTCAAAATTTCATAGATTTTTTCCTAAAGATTATTCCAAACTACTTCTTTACACCTCTAATCATAACTGTCTATGGGCAAAGCATATCCCTGGAGAGGTAGGTTTCTTGGAGGCAGAGTGTGGATCTGCCTTGCACTGAAAGTGTGCCCTGCACATGTCAGGCGCAGAGGTAACCAGTGTGACCACACCTGGTGTGAAGAGAAACCTCAGAGTATCCTCCACTCAGCCAAGCTGTCAAAGGAGGATATTTCCATTTTAAGATGATAGTAACAAGCTTTCTCTGGCCCCAGTGGCATAAGAGTCTTCACACTCCCTGCCCAAGGAATGACCCATGCTATCAGAAAGGCTTCACTCCCCCAAAACACGTGTGCTTCCGTATCTCCTCCATTGTGAATGTGACATTCCAGCATCCATTTTCCCTGATTTAAGTTGAAGTCTTCCTTCTCCCAAGAAAATATTCAATCAACTCATCACCATAAGTTCTTTGGTTGTTGCCAGTAGGTGCCATGTAGGGAACTATTTCTAGACAGTTTAATAAACGCCCTCTGTGATAATAATTTTGCAAATACAATCCTTTCTGGAAACGTCATACTGCTTCTTGTCAGACTTCACATTTACAGCTCTTTCAGTTTGATCTGCTCAGTTTACTTCTCCATTCGTCCATCAGTTTTCACAAGACTCTAACCAGCTATCTTTCACCAAGCCTATTTGTTTAACACTGGTACCAATTCAGATTTCTCTCCTAAGAAATTCTTTTTTCAGACCCTTATTGTCTTCTTCTTCCCAGTAGATCAATTACAGGGTTACCCTGTTCAAACAAATAGCTCTCCATAGCTTTGATTCTTAAGGTTATAAGGATGGAGATCTTGCTCCTGTACCCTTCCTTCCCGGAAGTCACTGGGCTGTTTATATAAATAGTCCAATTTCTCTAAACGGTACATGTGCCCAGAGCTCTCAGGAACTTGGCAGGTAGCATTCTTCAAGCCACAGGAAATCAGTTAATCTCTCCACCCAAGTAATGGATTATCTACTCAAGTTAGATTTGCAAAATGATGAAGAGAAAACCCCTTAAATGATTCCTCCCATAATCATAAAAATCTGCTTCAAGGTGATTGCTATTCTCCACCTGTGCACACAGAAGTGATGAGCATGATTATTGCTTACTCTTAGATAATCACAAATGACAATTTCAGGACATAATCTTCCATAATGCCCGTTGTGAACAAACAGCAAAGAATAATAGTGGTGCTTATCTATAAAGTACCTGTGGCATAAGCTCCCCTTTATTACTAAAAGAACAATGGTTTTCCAAATCTGTGTGACTATTTTATACCCTCTGTGTGACTTACTGCAACTAGTACTCTCTGGGCATTAGTTTCCACATCCATCATGTAAAAGCACCATTTTTTGTTGTTCAGTTGCTCCGACTCTTTGCAACCCCATGGACTGCAGCACACCAGGCTTCCCTGTCCTTAACCATCTTCCAGAGCTTGCTCAAACCCATGTCCCTTGAGTCAGTGATGCCATCCACCTTAATAAAACTTTTTTAAATGACTCATCTAATACGTGTTTATCTTGAGTTATTATTTGTCAATGACCCAGAGTTTTTGTCCTCTAAATGTTCAAAATATATTGGTTTAGAAGATAGTCATGTAGATTGAACATCAGACAAATCAAAACAAGATTACTGAAGTAGAAGTACAGATAAAGTACACAGCGGGGGCACTATGAAGTCAGGGTTTATCTTAGGGCAACAAGATGTTGACCAAATAATAGATCTAGAAATCAGCAAGTGTAGTGTTGTAAGTCAGGGCTTTCTGGGTTAAACCCTGAACTCTTTCCCCATCATCATTGCCATCTACAACAACTGCATAAAGATTAAATTGAATATTACTCATAATAGGAAATTTTTTAAATTGTTTTTTAACATTTCCTATATAAATGCTGCTAATTATAATAATTCTGATACATTCTATGCCCTTCACAGCTCTATTATATACCCTGATATGCATGTCATTGGGGGGGAAATGTGTTGATTATTTCCAATGTAGTGGAGAAAAACATGGGCTTTGAAGTAGATTGCTAGTTATTTAAGCTCTCTGAGCTTCAATTTCCTCATCTGTAAAAAGCTTCGCAACAACATTCAGAGAGAAATTAAATGAAAAAGTGAATATAAAATGTCCAGCATACTATTTGGACAAATTCACTGCTCTAGAAAAGTCAATTATCTCTCCTTAAGAGAAAATGTTCCTCTAAGCTAATGTTGCAGAATATTAGAGCTGGCAACAACTTTAGTGATAATCTAGCTTAAATGCTTATTTTTCCAGAGGTAGTTGATAAAACCCATAGATTTGATTTTACTTTCCAAAGATCACACAGACAAATTTAAGATAATTTTCTAACATATTTGGATCCCTTTTGTGCCCCGAGTAAGACTGCAGTGCCTAATGACAACCCTGGCCTGAAAGTCCATACACCACCACATGTAAAATTGAGACAGGCTGCAAAGATTCCATGAATAACAATAAAAACTACTTTCATTGTAAAAAGCAGTGCTTAAATTTGTATTCTTTCTCCAAGGCACTGGTGATTGTGGTAAGAAAGTTTAAATGGTAGTGAAGAGCAGAAATAAATTTTATAAAATAAATAATTGTAAAAAATGATTTTAAATACATTTTCAGCATAAGGCTGATGCTTAACTCTATACTCCAATTCTGAAAATAATCTTATTTGACAAATATCTTTGTGTTTCAGGAAACCAAGTGAACAATTTTTATCATTATACTACATTAAAACTTAACTAAGTCAATGTTGAAGCCTTTCTTTCTATTTAAGTTCCATCTAGGAAGAAATGAGAGAGGAAAAGAGGAATTTATCTGTAGCAGAATTACTAGAGAAATAACAGTTTATTTTGTTTGATTTTCAAGTTTATTACTAGTTTTGTCTTTTGTGAACTTGTGATATTTTTCAGTGAAAATGATTAGAAATTATGTGTTTTGGTAAACTTATCAGAATGATTCTTTAATTATACAAATAAAGCAAATAAGAATGGAACTAATATTTTGCAGGAAGTAGATAACCATGCGTTTTGCTGAAAAAGTCCTAATTATAGCTAAATAATTGGGAGTGGTCATTATCTTTTCAATACTCACTAATATGCAGAGCTTCAGCTGGTCATAAAATAGACATTTTTTGTAGACTCCAGAAGTATTTTAGGAGAGAAAGGTTCAAAACCATACTGTTCTTTCTGTGTGATAACATGCATGATAACTTCTATAATGAAACCTAGTCAGTCTCAGGCAAAGAGTATGCACGTGGGAAAATTCAGTTCCTTTACCTATATCTCTGGACTTTATCAGTCCATAATCTCCAATGTGCACGTTATGACATCAATTTTTCTGTAGTTAGGGCTCGGACACTGCTTACTCAGGTCTACACACAGCCTTAATTCTAACTTGATAGCTTTGGTACATATTTGTGAATTTAACATCTTATGCTAAACATGTTCAGCTTCATCATACAGTCACTGCTGCCCATGGGTTCTTGTCTGTTTCTTTTAAGCTTTTGTTCTGTTTCTGTAATGAAATCACCATATTCTATATCCACAATAGGGAACTTGCTACACCTCGATATGACGTTACCTCATTAAATAAGCAACTTATCAATAACTCATCACTGAGACTATAGTACAGTTATATAATCTTTTAAAAACATTCTTCTCCTGACATGCAAATCAATGAAGATTAAAATCAGAACATTTATAATTTAAATGTTCAGGTATTTATTTAAAATTAAATAAAATTCATTTAAAATTCAGGTATTAATAAAACTTGTATCATACTAATTATTTCTGGTTGTTGTTCTGGTTGCCCAGTATCAACAAAACTCTGATTCACACATTTAAATAACTGCAAGATGGACGATGTTTAATTAAGCAAAAAATGCAGAAAAGACCATTCTGTTGCACTTAAAAATGTCTTATATTGGACTACCTTAACACAATACCTAGACTGTGAATTTAAACAAGAAAAACTTATTTACTTCCAGTTCTGGAAGCCAGAAGTTTACATTCAAGGAGCCAGCAATGCCTCCTTTTTTTGTCCCCACACAATGTGATCTTAGTTTCCAAACAGGGATGAAATGAATGGAAGCATGGAGTCCCAACCACTGGCTCACCAGGGAATTCCCCAATGCCTCTTCTTATAAGGGCACTAATCCCATGTTCAGCTGCAACGTCATGACCTCTCCTTCCCAAGGCTCCATCTTGAGAAAGCATCACATTGTAGTTTCAGCATGACTTTTGGCAGACCACAATTCAGCCCCACAGAACAATGGAAATATTTCATTAGCAAAGAATCCAGAGAGTCTTTATTCCTTTTCACTCAAAAAAGGAGTTAATTATTTGCTCCACAGTAGACACTAGGTATAAAAATTTTATAGCACATTTAAACATGTATTTTTTTCAGTTTTTTTTTTCCTTAAGGTGAATATAATTTAGAAGTGAAACACAAGTCACAAATTCAGAGAACTCCAGAAGTAACTATGTTGACCTTTAGGGAACACTGCTTTGTTACTCCAACTCACATATTTATAGAGGGAAAAAAGACAGTTCAGAGAACTAACCCTGTTGAGATAACAATGACCTGATAGCCAAGACAGGATGCAACCCTCAATGTTGTCACTGCTTTTCCCCCTTTACTTTCCCAATAAGCCATTACATACCTAGATGCATGTGAAAATATATCTCTTTGCCTTTCATGTTGGTTAATTACATTGCCAGTGTCTTTTTGGTAGTGACAATTTAATTGAAAAGTAAAGAAAATTCAATAAAGATGGCTACCTTAATTTTATTGTTTCAATCCATGTTCTACATTTAAGATGCACTAATAAGGTAAATTATCATATGTCTTCAGCTGTGTTGTTAGTTAAGCAGAAGAGAGAAAAAGATTGAGACAGAGAAAGAGAGAAAGGCAGAGAGAGAGGAGACAGGAGACACATAAGATGTCTTCTGCAATTAAGAAATGCTATTTTAAGCCGGTTACATTTGTGGTTTTGTTGTGCTAAAACTTGTAAATTATCTTTCTTGAAAATGTATGTGGTAGACAAATGCTGCAGATAATTGCCATTCATTGCTTGATGTCTGCTGATAGTTGCTAAGTGTGCTAAAGACATATTGACTTAGCAAATCAATTAGCAGTGAAATTATTATAGAAATCCTTTGTCATTAATTACTTTAATGATAAGTAAATTCAGATCTTTTCTGATCTTATGGAGCTATGAGTAAACCTTATCTGAGGGGCTCATACAATCTTAAAAAAATAGACTCTGCAGACACCTTGCATTTATTCCAATGGTAATGAGACAGATTCTCATTCAAAAAGAATACACTGTGAGAATATTGTGCTCAGAGTGCAACCCAATCAACAAAACTTTTGAAATGTTTTATAGTTTATGATTTTGATAGACAAACAGCTTAGTAGGTGAAAGAGAAATAGAAAAGGATAGACTTTAGAAGAATCTGTAGGTCTTTCACAATGCTTCATGAATTAAATGCTTTCTTCCTCTCATGTCTAGAAATTTTAGAATGCAGAAAAATATCACTTATAAGATAAGTGACTATGTTCATAAGATTATAAACATGATTCTCAATTTCTTCATCTGCATAATGGAACTATAATAAACCATAATGTTGTTGTATGGATGAAATGTGATAACATCATTAAAACATCAAACACAAAAATTTTAGATTATAATACAAGTTGGTATTTAATAAAATGTATTCTCTAAAGAGGAGAAGGAAAGTGCACCCCACTCCAGTATTCTTGCCTGGATCATCCTATGGACAGAGGAGCCTGGTGGGCTGTAGTCCATGGGGTTGCATAGAGTTGGACACGACTGATGCGACTTCACATGCATGAAAGAATGCACACCTTCTAAAGAGAAGTATAACTGTTAGAATTCTGGTTTTTTTTTTTTCCCCATAGTCCTGATTCACCATCAAAGATATCCGGGAGTCCATCCTGATGTGTTTGCTTGCCTACTATGTTCATCTTTCTTCTTTTACCTTTAATTCCTAAAAGAGACCTAATACACAAGCAAAGGAGTGTTCCTGGTATGACAAGTCATTGGATACTGCATTTTCAAGATCAGTTTAAACAGGATGTAAAATAACCCTCTCCCTTCTATAGGATAGAAAGAATTTACACCGCTACTTGCATTTAATTGCTCTGCAAGGGAGGCTGAAGTGGAGCCTGCTGGAAGCAGGATGAGTAGCTCTCGCTGGGGGTTGGGGCGCAGTAGCTGCCTGTCAACCACGCAATCTCTAGTGTCTCAGGTCTAGATCACTGAGCTCTAATAGGGCCCAAGCAAGGGGAAGACACTGTGAGAAATAATCAAAGGGAGGTAGGACTCAAAGTAAAGTAAGATTGCTGCTAAATTATAAGGAACGAAGGAAGAAAATCATGAATGAATGAAAACAGAAGAAAATAGAGAAAAATGCGAGATGACTTAATGGATGTACTTTTTAGGCCACTATCTTGCATGTATACTTCATGTCAGACGCATGTTAGCTAGATGGCCTTAGAAGAACATTTAAACTACCCGAGTCTCTGTTTCCCTCCCTTTAAGAATGAAATATAATTGATCCTGTGTGGTTGATCAGATCGTTAAGTGAAAATGCATGTGGATCTCATTACGCTACAGCTAGCACTGCAGATATGCATGATGCTATGTTTACAGGACGCAAGGAGGAATTAAGAAAAGCTTCAGGACAGTGAAGAAAATACAACACAGAGAACATACACTCTGGAGTCAGAAAATTCTGCCCTTAATTCACAGATCTAGTACTTAGCACCATCTTGACACTGAGATTCTAAGCTTAAGTTTTCCATCTGTAGAATGATGGCCATGAGAGCTATATGGGGGTGTTGTAAGCATTAGAGATGATATATGTAACCTACTTATTATTTGCATGGAGCAGTTTATTGAAATTGTATTGCCTCTTACTGAAAATTATAAGACATAAAAAAGAAAAAAGAAAAAAAAAAAAAACTTTCCCCAGAACTTTCTTAAAGGAAATTCACATCTATTTATTCACATTTATTTGTTCACTGGGTGTCTTCAGTATTCCTACATCATACACATGAGAAGCTTCAGAGTTTAATTAATGAGTATCTAGTGACAGGGCAGAAATTGGAGATTAGGCTTACCTCAATGGAAGTCTAAGATCTTTGGAACTATGCATCCTTCCCATTCTGCTATTGTACCAACTAGGAAAAGGGTTTATTAAAAACAAGCAACACAAAATACCACTTTGCATCAGAAAAATGACACATCTATTTTTCTGGATCTCTAAGACATGCAAGATCTGTGGCAAGAACTATTAATTCTCTTTAAAAAAAAAAAAATGGGCCTGTGGACAGCAGTTTATAATACAATGACAGAAAGATGTAAATGCCACCAAGAAAACTTTGGATAGTTTTATGGAAGGAAGGCCTCTAGAGCTGAGAGTTCAGTAAGTGCCTCATGGCAAAGCCATATGTATGGCTAAAAGTCAAAGCAAACCCTGAGAACTAAACATTTGTGAGCTAACAAGGATTTCAAGCATGCTCATCAGAATCACCTTCAAAGCTTTTTTGCAATGGTGGAGGCCACGTTGAATTCTTGCTGTGTGGTGGGAGAAGTCTACTAAAAGGAGCCTTAGAGCTCTATGTCTCCATACCAACACCTGATTCCTTGACCAAGAGTCAAAGGAGAGAGAGAGAGTGGCCTGGATGCACTGGTTTCAAATGACTCTGGGGGAAAAAGAAGAAATCATGCAACCACTAACCAAAAGACGGGGTTGTCACCACAGGGCAGTTTGTATAATCCTTGAACAGGGAATGGTCTTAAATGTGTGTAAACAGTAGTTTACAAGATCACGGGAAATAACTAACTATGAATACAATTCTGGCCAATGGTTGCTTCTCTTTTCTTAGGGTGATTTTTTATTTCACTAAAGAGAGAACAGAATTCTGGGCAAAAGAAGTGGCTTTAGAGAGAAAACCAATGATTTCCTTTCTAGTTACGCAATTGTGTTGAGTAATTTTACAGAGAATGGGTGATAATTTTTATGATTTCTTATAATTCTCAATTATTATGAGCTTTAGAGTTAAAACCATAAAAAGAAACATTAATTTGTTTTTTCATGCAGTAAGCATTTTTGCTGGCAGATAGCATTCTTGAATCAGCTCTTTCCTTAGAACCTTGACTTGTTCCTGGCAGTAATACTCATACCTAGTGGAAAGAAGCTGACAACCAAAAAGTAAGAGTATCAAACTATTTCACACATTTTAACATTTATTGGTAATGGTGTGTTTTAGTTTTGTTTTGTTCTGAGGGAATGGGCAAATGAGAGAGTAACTCTAAATCAGGGTAACCTTTTTCTTTCAGTATCTAGGAAACTATAAGAAATATTTAAAACAAGCTCAGGATACAGTGTAATTGTGAACAATGGATTAAAAAAACCTAGAATTATTTCCAGTAAGTAATTTCATTACTTGGTATATACCACTATAAGGAAAAGGACCAAAGAAATGGACATAAATTCTCCCAAGCCTTTGTAATATACTTGAAAACAACACTGGGGACCATTGAACAAAATAGAAAACTAATAAATCAAAAAGAAAGCTCATGAATGGAACTACTTTAACAATTTGGAAGGGCTGAGATATACATAGATTCTGTCCTTTGAATTTTCGATTCAGTACAGTATTTATGGTACTTTTTCCAGCAGCTAAAAGTGTATAATATACAGCACAAAGCTGAATGTAAAGCCTTGACATTATGTCTTGTCTACCACAAGCAGTTCTATGACTTTAAACAAGTCTCTAATCACCCCCAGATCTTATTCACTTAAATCTACAGGTATGCCTGTATATAGACACTCTTTGTACTTTTGAATCTAATTCCTGAAAACCTAAAAGTATTTAAAAAAAAAAAGCCTATTAGCAATTTATTTTTAAATCAGAAAGCAGTAGAGATCAGAACCTGTAGCTATAAAGATGACAAAATAAATACTGCAAATTAAATGTGAGAATTCCATGTCTGTATGCTCATAAAGGAAGTTGTATTTCCATGTTTATTATTTCTGCCTCCTGAGAAACATGTGGCACTAGAGATCCTGGGAAACACGGCTGCTTACTCTAGCTATACTCTCAGTGTTCTTTGCCTCGTGTTGCAAAGGAGGGTTTCTTTGCGTGTTATGGATCTTTTCCATTCCTGTTCAAATACATAGTGATTACTTTTTAGATCCATCCAAATCTACATTCCAGGGTGGTCAGAACTCAGCAGGTGACCCTAACTTAGCTACACCCTCCTCATCCTCATCTCAACATCCTGCTTCCTAACAAACAGGATTATAACCCTTCTTTTCATACATTTTATATCTTCCTCTGACTGCTTCCCAAGACATCTCCCATTCCCTACCATTTTAATGAGCTTTCCTCCTTTTTATTTCTAAATGTTATCAACTATAGAGGAGAGAATTTTCTCTACACACTAAAAAAGCCTGATTTTAATTCACTGAGCTGCTACAGACTCACTCTGACCCTGGCCAAAGTAGTTGAGCAGTCTATCCTCAGTGTTTTCAGCTATATGATGAGTGTTGGGGGCTATCAATTGCTCAGCATAATAAATATTCTCTGATAGTTATTACTACTATTTTTAATGTAAATAGTAATTGTAATAATGATAATTATTACAGAAGGATAAAGGTCTATCATTCCATGTGCTTTTCACAAACTATGAGACACAAAGAATTTTATAAATCATACCTAAATTATTCTTTATTCTTCCAAATATCACTGAGAATCAGTCAGTAACTCATAAAGTGAATGTATTATGAGATTTTAAAATTTCTTTCAACAACACACTTATGTGTTTTGAGTCTAGAGCTAAAGTACAATAAAAATGAACAAGGCTTCTTTCTTCTAGGCTATGTTAAGTTCTTCTTCATCCTTTTAAAGAAAGTTCTGTAAGTCCCTGCTGAATGAATTTCTGAATTAGGTCTAGTTTTACCAAAAACACGTTTGAAAAAGTTCAGAGGAAAAATACTGATATGCATTTTGAACAAACCAAGAGGTGTTTTTATATATGTTAAAATACCACTCACTGATCTGAAACTAGAAAACAGATTGTTTCTATGGATTGCAACTATGTAACTGTCTTCCAGGTAAAGGCATTTTTCACTATTTCCATGACAAGTATTTGCGTGCTTACATGGTAACAGGCAGAGTCAGTGACAGATAGAGGGATGCTTTCAAATCTCACTGGGCAGATTTGAGCACTTGGGTTGAGAGAGGGGAATGGCAATGGATTCCCCATCATTCAGAGAAGCAGACACCATTGCATTTTTGGTGTTCTCCAGAGTCTTCTGTGGACTACTCTGTAACTACTTCATTCTAACAGGGCAGTTACATGTAGAAATAATTTAGCGAAAATATATACATGCTGCAAAGGATCCTCCTTTCCTCGACATAGAATATGCTTGTTTGCACTCCTTGTGGGAAGAATATACATTCTATCCTCTTGACTTTGATCTTGGCTGTGTGGCTTGTTTCATCTAATATGATTGATGTCACTATGCACATGATGAGAGCGGAGGCTTGAAATTATCTTGTAAAGTTGGGCTTGCCCCATTGAATATCAGTGAACAGTGGTGAGAATAACCTCCCCCAGAGAGCTGGGACCCTTTGCATGTTGAACTCAGAATGAACACATGTGAAGTTAACATAGCACAACTCATAAATAGTTTGGAGCTCAGACCAACAGGCCCTCAGCTGGAAGCAGAGAGGCTCAGAGTTTGGATTATACCGGACAGTCTACAAGTTGAACTGCTAAACTCCCAACATAAGAGTATTTTTGTTCACCATCAAGACTGTGTTTCCTTTTCATGCATCAAATGTCTCTTTTTCCAACAAAGTCTCAAAGGTCCATATAGAACAAACATTTGCTACATTGTGCGCTAGTGAAACAATGCTGCTGCTGCTGCTAAGTCGCTTCAGCCTGTCCGACTCTGTGTGACCCCGTAGACGGCAGCCCACCAGGCTCCCCGTCCCTGGGATTCTCCAGGCAAGAACACTGGAGTGGGTTGCCATTTCCTTCTCCAATGCATGAAAGTGAAAAGTGAAAGTGAAGTCGCTCAGTTGTTTCCGACTCTTGGCGACCCCATGGACTGCAGCCTGCCAGGCTCCTCCATCCATGGGATTTTCAAGGCAAGAGTACTGGAGTGGGGTGCCATTGACTTCTCCGAGTGAAACAATAGAAATAGGTAAAAGTTAGCACAGCAACACAGACAAAAATTGATTTTTTTTTTTTTTTTTGGTCATGCCATGTGCTTTGTGGGGTGTTAGCTCCTTGAGTAGGGATTGAACCCAGGCCGTGGAAGTGAAAGCACAAATTTCCTAACCATTGAACTACCTGGGAATTCCCAAGAAGTGATTATTCATAGAAGAGGAGTAAAGATAATTTTCCTCTAAATAGGTATCAACTGAGAAAGGGTTCACCAGGAACAACGGGAGAAGAAATGGAATTTCAGGAATTCTGTAAATATACTAGCAAAGGGTAGAGGGGGAAATCATCAACCTAAAGGAAAAACTATAGCAAATACTTTAATCCATGAAAGGTATTATGCTGACTGCCTCATGGCAGGCATTTTTCACAAATACTCAGACCTGTGACTTTTGACAGTGACACAGCTGGTGAGTAGCCCAACTGGATTTTACACCCAGGCTCCTCCAACACTGTCTTTCAAATACATTATCTTTCCACTATACTTCCCTGAAGTGTTGTGAGACCTAATTTCTGATCGCATTTAGTAATACTCTGTACTTAAATTTTTTTTTTCACTATTGAATTGGATAAATGTGTGATTATATATACTTTTTCCACCTGTTTTGAAGAGAATAAATTATTTCCCCTTGGGTTGCAAAAAGAAATGGAAAAACAACATAATGATATCCCTTATGGAGTCGGTAATGATTAAAAGCACTGTGGCATTTAGGATTGCTTCTCAAAAGGAACTAATAATGGGGGTTTGATAAAAAGCCAGAGCAGCTCCCCTCTTTTTTTCTGCTCCCAGGCTTCTAACACTAGATAATGTGGGTGCCTACTGCATTTTAAAGAACAGAGTTCCTTGTTCAACAACAAGGCAGAGCATCTTTTAAGAGATGAATGTAATGGAGGTCATAACCTGCATTTTTTCTATTACCAACAATTTGAATGTCAGCATGCTCTTTTCCTGTGGCTGTTTGGCTAGATTCTTGCTCATCTAGACTTCTGTTTTCTTATGATTCTTGCTTCAAGCCCCTTTAACACTATTACCAGGGCTTAATGCCTGCAGGAGTGTGCATACACATACACACACACTCTAGTAGAGAGGTTCTTTATATTGTTGGTAAAAAAAAAATAAAAATAAGGAGCTATGACTTTTCAATTTTTGCAAAGTTAAAGCCAAACCCCTTAGTATGGAATACATGGCTTCTCAAATATTGGACTCTGTTTTCTTTCTGAGAACTTCTACCTCCGGCTCTGCACACGATGCTTGGTATTGGTTTAGTCACTAAGTCGTGTCCGACTATTGCGACCCCATGGACTGAAGCCTGCCAGGCTCCTCTGACCATGGGATTCTCCAGGCAAGTACACTGGAGTGGGTTACCATTTCCTTCTCCAGGAGATCTTCCCAACCCAGGAACTGAACCTGGTTCTCCTACATTGCAGGCAGATTCTTTACCGATTGAGCTATGAGGGTAGCACACTATGCTTAGGTGTCACTAAATTTCTGATCGTTCTCTGTGTATGTCACATCTACCCCAACTTTGCTCTGCCATGGCCATGAATTCTATTTTTAAAATATCTTTGGTGCTTTGTAAATACTTTAATGTTATTTGAGACCCAACACTGCTTTCATCAGGTTCATCTAGGATTTTCCCAGCCTTCCTCTAAACCGAGGTTAGGCAAGGCCCTCCTGCACTGTTTTAGTTGCAGTGAGACAGCACCCAAAGGAACTAGGCCAACAGCAGAAAAGCCGGTTTGCAGGAAAAAAAAAAAAGAATTTGCCAAGGAACCAGCCTTTGAGTTGGTTCTAAGTTTCAGCCTAACCCCAAATAGCATGAAAACTCTGACCTTCTATGTTCTTTTGTTTTTAACCCCAAGAACATGTTCCCATGAGAAACTATTAGCCTGTTTTGACCACATTAATTCAAATTTAAACTTATTTTTTCCTGGAGAATCATTCAACTTAAGATTTATCCTGAAATTTTCTTCATTAAGTTATATTATTTATCCCTAATAAAAATAACTTAGTATATATCCAATAGACCTCCAAATGTATTTTTTTTTCTAATTTCTGTTATGATCTTACCTAATAGTGTCAGAGGTAAATGCAGAAAGTAAATGTAGAAGGAAGAGTTTCCACTTAACACACAAATAAGTCACAAGTATGACCAGTGATCAAGTCAGCAGTTGTTCCAGATTAACTATAATCTCCCTTTAAGGTACACCATGTAGCAGTGAACTCAGGCAGACAGGAACAGCTGGAGACAGCTAACTCCTGGTCTTTGAATGGTCATTGGAGAAGTCGTCAATACTGCTGTCCCTACAAATTACCTTTTACATCAGACAATAAGATCATAGAGCACTGGATAAGCTGTGAGATGTACAAATTCAATTAGGCTGCCAGTTGGAAAACTCAAATGTAAAATATGGGACGTTATTGGTTAAAGGAAATATGTATAAAACCTTGTCCACCACAAACATAAAGAAAATAGGGAATGCTCTTGTTACTGAGGTAAATCACAATTATTTATTTTGTCACATTACTTGATAACATTTTAATATTAAAAAAATCCTATAGCATCAATGAAGTTTTTAAGAAAATGTGTAGTTAATAACATAAAAGCAAGTTCTAAGATGCTTCATGATACTTTATAAAGAAATCTGCAGAAACTAGCCCAGAGGTCACATATCTGCCCATATGGTAAAAGCAGGTGGACCAGGAATGTGGCTGGAAAGCTTTGCTACACGTGATTTTCTTAAAAAATATTCATTTTACATGATTTTACCCAGCCACACTATTTATATTCTAATTCCATAAAAACTAAAAATAAATGAGAAACATATTGATTGATATTAATGGCAATACAAAATCATCAGTAGCTGCCCAGTGTCAGAGCAGAAAATGAGAAAGAGAGAGAGAATAAAGAATGCTGTGTCTTAGGAAAAAAGAGGGGGAAACTATCAAGACAAATATTTCCTCACGTACCAAGTGAATTGTCATGTTGCAAAATATCATAAAAATGAAATTTTTAAATAATTATGACTGATGTCTTTACAATGGCAGGGAAGTATGTTAATTTTAAGTATGTTAATTTTAATGGAGATTTCAAAAAAGTATTAGCAAATATATACAGCATCATTTCATAGGATGGAGTTATCTTTAAAAAGTCATTTCGCTGGCACAATATATTATAGCATATTATATTAGAAAATGTCAAATGATGTGATGTTTTTGGAAAGGCATGCAGACTTTGAGATTAATTAGGAGAATCCTCACATTATATTAGCAAGTATTGAGGCTCAAAAAGATAATCACTTTCTAGAAGTCTAGAAGCCTAGAAGACAGTGACCATAAAATACTTTATTATGTGGAATACATTTTTGGACAGATTGCACACTTTGGTGGGGAGAGGTGCTTAATATTAACTTTTGGCCTGAAATATTTACTCTCCAGTGGGAGCCTGTAATCAAGTACGTATTAAAGAAATCATAATGGAGCTATCTGAAACTTTGTCCTCCTTAAGATGCAAAAAGGATCATTTGCTGCAACTTTTTGTGCAAATCATTGGACAATTCAGACACTGGGATTGCAGTCCATTCTGACCATGGTTATCTCCTTCAGAAAAGATTTTTCACCACTTGCTGTGGAGAAAAATGAAGGCCACAAAAAATGTCATAGTAGGTGATAATATCTTTGATATCACTTTTTGGCTTCAAGGAAAGTCATTTCATCTTCCCAGCTATTGAGCTGGGAGTCTATTCAGCCAAGTGTATAAACCACCAAGAAAGAGCAACCATTAACTATTACCAAATCAGTAAAGTTCCATTTGTCATCTCTGGGAACTTTCTGTCTTTCTGGGGAAGCAGTAAAGAGACATTAGACATGATGCCTTTGGCCATAAATAAAATAAAATCCACCCTCAAATTGACTTAAATTGAAATGGTGACTAAATATTTCTTATTTCAACAATTTCAGAGATAGAATTTTTCCAGGACTGGTTAATTGAGTTAGCCAGTGAAATCATCAATACTTGGGTTCTTTTTATTTTTCTGTCCTGCTATTTTCCACATATTCTCTTCCAAGTTAATTCACTTCATGGCATAAAGAAGTCTATAACAATTCTAGGTATCAAATGAAGACAAAAAATTCAGCAGAATTAAAAATGAAAAGAAAATAAATAAAACAAAAGGGGATTTCTTCTGTGTGGCTCATTTTGACACCAAAAACCAAATAAACCAATAACATTTCCTACTTCATTAGCTTGCAAGGGGAATCTTGACACTATGACAGTCTAGTGTGGTCCTGAAAAAGTCTTAAAACTAAAATCAGCTGATAAAGATGAGATCATACATGATTTTTTTCCCAAATGTTATCACTTTTATAATGTTTGTCTTATATTTAGTGGAAAAACTTGATTACTAGTAAGACTACTTTCTTTAGATTTGTGATAGGTGTCTTAAAAAGTTTTCCTTAATATCAAATTATTTTTAACGGAAATACATTTTTTTCAAGATGGTTTCCTAGAATTTTATGTTTGATTCTTATTTTATTTACTATTAAAATGCAAAGACCTGATCCACAAAGCATAGAGGCATAGACACATGCCAAAATATTTCTCAAATATGTGTTGTTGGTTAGTTGCTAAGTTGTGTCCTTCCTTTTTGTGACCCTATGGACTGCAGCCCGCCAGGTTCCTCTGTCCAAAAGACTTTTCCAGGCAAGAATACTAGAGCTGGTTGCCACTTCCTTCTCATGCCCTCCTCCAGAGGATCTCCTCGATCCAGAGACCAAACCCACATCTCCTGCATCTCCTACGTTGGCAGGCAGATTATTTACCACTCAGCCAACTGGGAAGCCCCAGTATGTATATATATATGTATGCATATGTATCGTATATACATGTAGCAATCTCTGCCCTTTTTTTGTTTGTTTGTTTGTTTGTCTTATACCCCCAAGAACAGGTTCCCATGAGTAGTTATCAGCCTGTTTTGACCAGATTAATTCAAATTTATGCTTATCTTTCTTGGAGACTCATTCAATTTAAGATTTGTCCTGAGATTTTCCTCGTTAAGTTATATTATTAATCCCTGCATATATATACATATTATCTTTTAATGGTTTGTATGCTCAAATCTGAGCTTTCCAGGTGGCGCTAGTGGTATAGAACCCCCTTGCCAATGCAAGAGACATAAGTGATTCAGGTTCAACCCCTGTGTTGAGAAGATCCCCTGGAGGAGAGCATGCATACCCACTCCAGTATGCTTGTCTGGAGAGTCCCATGAACAGAGGAGACTGTTGGGCTATTGTCCATGGGGTCACAAAGAATAGGACATGATATACAGTCCATGCGGTCACAAAGAGTCGGACACGACCGCAGCAACTTAGCGTGTACCCATGCTCAAATCTAAAAATAGCAGCAGTCATTAACTGAGGAGTGTACATATATTCCAGGGACTCTCAGGTTGCAAGTTTCCTGGAACTATGCAGGAAGTCAGTGTTAAATCCAGCACACAAAACATTTCTCAGCAGGTAGCACATGGCATAGAATAACTTGTTAATTTTATGTGAATGTATATTGAATAAGTTTAACAGTGAATGGACCAATTTTGGGTTCAACCCAACTCTGCCATTTTTAAATAATGCTCTTGTCAAGTTACTCAACATGTTTGAGTGCTGAAAATAAAACTAATGATATCATTCACTGTTGCTTTGGGAAAAATTAAATTACATGAGATAATGTTTATAAAGTAAAATATTTGTTTCTACTAGTTATAATGTCTATCATTTATAGTCTTTGCATTAAGCACTATTTAGTCACAATCTCACCTTTTTTTCAATCTCTACAAATCACTAGTGACTTTTTTACCACTATCATACAGATAAAGAAACTAGTCCTAAAGAAATTAAGACATGCAAAATCATCACAACAATTTAAATCTTTGATTTCTGGGAAGAAAAATGACTGAGTGTAGGGCTTCCCTGGTGGCTGAGATGGTAAAGAATCTGCCTGCAATGCGGGAGACCTGGGTTTGATCCCTGGGTTGGGAAGATTCTCTGGAGGGCATGGCAACCTACTCCAGTATTCTTGCCTGGAGAATCCCATGGACAGAGGAGCCTGGTGGGCTACAGTCCTTGGGGTCGCAAAGAGTAGGACATGACTGAGTGACTAAGTACACACATGCAGCAAAATTAGATACACATAGACTTTAGAATCTAGAGTTGCTCTGGAGAACATTCTAAATCTGCACACTTTTAGAACCCAGTGTATTGGGTTGGGAAACAGCCCCATAGTTCCCAGTACTCAGCCCCTCCATGTTGTCTTGTCTTCTCCCTATCTCATTGCCACTCCTTTCTAATTTCCTTTGCTAGCTAGTTCTTTACATTTCTGAAAGTAAAATTTTAGATAGTCCCAGTGCTTAACATTCACCCGCTCTTAGTTTTGTATCCTTTGTCCAAACTTCTTACGTTATCTCCAACTGTCTGCCTAGCATTCCCACTTAACTTTTCAGTAGTAATTTCAAATCATTGACAAATGCATCTTTTCACAGCAAGTGCTCCCTCCCAAATATACTCCTTTTCATTTTTTACCATTTTAGTTGATATCAACTTCATCTTTCCAGGTGCTGAATTCAAGAAAAAAAAATTGCATTTGTCTTCGACTCTTCTGATTTCTGTCACTCCACCTACAGTCAACGTATTCAAAATACATTCAGTAATGCAGTAGTACTCACATTCATTATGTGTTATTCTGGGTCTTCTGAGAATCAGATACCAAGATAGGATTAAACATGTAAATGTATTAGGAGTAAAGCCCAAGAGAGAAAATAAGGACAGAGCCTGGAGAGTCAGAAATGAAACTCAGGTCTGACTCAAAGTAAGGAGAAAGAGAAGATGGGAACCTGGGTGAAAGGCGCTTTGGCAGCAGGATGATTCTGAGGGTTTAGCAGGGCCATTGGAGAGTCCTTAAGCCAAAGTAGCCTGTGAGATATTTCTGCATCTTCCAGAAATGAGTTTTTCTCAGAATCCATGCCATGCTTACAGGTTTCCTTGGTAGCCCAGGGAAACAGCCTCCACCAGAACCTACTGATGGATTCCAGAGTACTCTTAGTCAGAGCTCTGAAAGGCACATCCTCACCGTGCGCACATACTGTCATGGCCTTGGCCCAGGCCACTATCATCTCTAGGTAGACTTCTTGGAGTAGCTTGTTAACTGATCTTATTTGTTTGCCTTTTCTTCACCTCCACCTCTTCTCAGCATAACTTCTACTGTGCCTCTTTCAAGACATAAGTCAGATCCTGTCACTCTCAACTGAAACCTTCCAGCGCTCTCCCATTTTTGAGTAAACCACAAAATCATTATAATGGGCCACGTGTCCCCACAACGGTCATTCAGGGCTTCCTCTTCGACCTTTCACTCACCACCACTCTAGTCCACTTGCCATTTTTCAAGCATAGCAGGTATTCTCTAGTCCAAGGGTCTCTATACTTGCTGTTGTCTCTGCTCAGAACTCATAACCACACTTGTCTTTATATTCACAATACCCAGTGTCTCTCCATTTAACCTACTGCATGCTTAATTTTGTATTTATTTATTGTTTCCATTTCCCCAACAGTTAGAACATATGAGGGTAGGGGTTCTCATCTAACTGCTGCATTCCTAATGCCTATACCATTACCTACACAGATTAAGTGCTCAGAAAATATATTTTTGCATTTACAAATAGTGACAAACCAAGAACTTGTGGGGAAGACAGATGGGCGCTCAAATTTTAACTTAAACAACTGTTTCTCTTTGGAGAAATCAATTAGCCTCTGCACCTCAGGTATAAAACAGTAGAACAATACGTTCAAGAATCACCATATGCGTGTTGTGGGTATAAAAAATCACAACTACGTAAACATTTCAGATGTTGCAAAAATCCCATTTACCATTGCAATATTTATCCAACTAGGTTGGCGTCTGCCATCCTGTCATTCCAAACTCAACTCAGGTGATGACTGGATGACAACACAGATCTGAGCATTTTCACTCTGAGGTACTTTGTTTTCAATTTCCTTGAGGGATTAAAGTCACTTTTCTTTCCTGACCAGAGATATTCCAAAAAGTATAAATTAATGAACTATGAGTATTTATTAACATGGATTGAAAAACTGGCTTTGCTTCACTGGGTCTGTAAACAGAGAAAATAATTTTACAATTCTCAGAAACAATTCTTTTATTTATAATGTAATGATAGTTACACTTTTCTTTCTAAAAGGTTCTGATATAAAGTTAATAAAACATCTAAGATAGATTTATACTAAGTAGCCAGTACCCTTAAAAATATCACTTTACCTGAAGGTGGCAGAAGGTCAGTGATTCTCAATAAAGACAGTGAAAGTATTAGACTATTTTCATACACCTGAAGGGCATAGTTTCTAATTCAATGCTGTTGGTCTCTACCACTGCACTGCTCCTAAAATATTTAATGAAATAAAATATTAGTATTCCAAATTCACTATATCATAAATCTGGGATGACTGAAGAATAAGACAAAGTCATCATCATATAAGATCACCTGAGCATAAAACACATTCATCGCCCAGTTTCTTTCCAGGAGACACACTACTCCTGACCTGAGATGTCCTATGTCAATATGATGTATTGGATGAATTATTTTCTGTTTAATGCTAGGACAACAACATAGCTTTTCTTTATTGACCTTGATATCTCATTTTTAGAAATATAAGTGCTAGAGTTTCAAAAGATCTGATAAGAGCCTTACTCTTTTTACCACAGTTTCTCTAGTTTATTATCATCTTCACACAAGCATTCAGATTATGCATGCTGTTATGTACATTCTGAAGAATACCAACTTATTCTCTACTCTTTAAATAATATACAGTCAAAGATAGGGGATCTGTAACAAATTGCTTTACAAAAACATACTAATGGGTATTTGCCTGAAAATTTACTAGTGTACTTTTAAGACATAGTGTGTTATTTCAGAGTATAAAGTGTAATTGATTATGTCACAATAATTTCTTACATAATTGTTAATTGCTGAGTTAAAATACTGAATTTCCAGTCATTCTTTCTGATGACCTGAGCCATGAAAAGGCAAACTCTGAGGTCACCGCACTTTTAGTTGACAGTGGTTGTATACCAAGCTCCTTCAAAACATGTTTTGTTTTTTGTTTTTTTTCCCCAGAAAGTATGTTGGTTGGATTCACTAAGCACAATTATAATAAATATATTTTATTATTAGTCTTATAATAAATTAGTAGTTTTATAGTTTACCAGTTACATGGGACACACTTGGAAGTATAGTTAAAAATATACCAAAACATCGGTAAAATTTTAATCTCTTCCAGATAAACTAGGGAATATATTCACCTTGTCAGGCACCTGCTGTGTCTTTGTGAGGCCCTTTAATATATATCATCTCTAGTTTTTCTAATAAATCTGAAATTATATTAATAGTTTACTCAAAACCATACCAACTTATCTAGGATTTGAACACTTTATTTTGCCAACTAGAAACACATATTCCTTCCACCGTTTTATATGGCCTCCCTGTAAACATATGCTTCAGATCAACCCTTTGCAAAATATTACACAACACATAAGAAGTGTTAATTGATATCTGTGGAGAAAGTACTGCTTGCTTGGAGGTTACAGTCCAATTGGAGACACAGAATGTATTAACAGATATTAGAGAAACACAGACACATAGAAGAGATTCATTCTGAGAGGGTCGATTCCATTTTAACACGGTGACTGATCAGATAATCGGTAAAAACTTCCAGAGCAGTGTGCTAAAAAAGCTGGATAAAATATGAAACATTGGTTTCAGTGCACATCTGAGTTGAAAGAAAATAATAGAAATGTCAGTTCCCAAAGGAACTAAAAGCCTCTTGCTGAGGGTGAAAGAGGAGAGTGAAAAAGCTGTCTTAAAAATCAACATTTAAAAGACTAAGATTATGGCATCCAGTCCCATCACTTCAGGGCCAAGCAGATGGAAAAACAGTGGAAACAGGGATAGACTTTATTTTCTTGGCTCCAAAATCACTGTAGACAGTGACTACAGCCACAAAATTAAAAGACTCTTGCTCCTTGGAAGAAAAGCTATGACAAAGCTAGACAGCATATTAAAAAGCAGAGACATCACTTTGCTGACAAAGATCTGTATAGTCAAAGCTATGATTTTCCCAGTAGTCATATAGGATGTGAGAGTTGGACCATAAAGAAGTCTGAACACCAAAGAATTGATGCTTTCAAATTGTGATGCTGGAGAAGACCCTTGAGAGTCTCTTGGACTGCAAGTAGATCAAGCCAGTCAGTTCTAAAGGAAATTAATCCTGAACATTCATTGGAAAGACTGATGCTAAAGCTGAAGCTCTAATACTCTGTCCACCTGATGCGAAGAGATGACCCACTGGAGAAGACCCTGATGTTGGGAAAGATTGAAGGCAGGAGGAGAAGGGGTGGGGGGCGGCAGAGGATGAGATGGTTGGATGGCATCATCAGTGGACATGAGTTTGAGCAAATTCTGAGAGATAATAAAGGACAGGGAAGCCTGGTGAGCTGCAGTCCACGGGATTGCAAATATATGATACCCTGAGCAACTGAACAAAAGCAACCGCACCCCCAAAATATGAGAGACGATGAAATACCAAAGAAGTCAGCGGGGGTGACCGAGGTATTAACACACTGAGAGTAAATTTCTATCTTTAGACCTAAAATACTTGAGTTTTCAAACACATAAGGATTGCAGATACAAGACTTGGGGTTCCTGTGAAGCAGAAATGAAATAGAGATCGTTACCTGTCCATCTTTGAAGTGTCAGTTCTCAGATTTGACACTGTTGCACTACTAGATGCTTGTATTTTTGTGTTTTTTTTTTTTTCTGTTTGTTTACAACAATGAATGGGAGGAGGCACTACAGAATTTAGAAAATTAATCACTTTTTAAGATGTAAACCAAAGGAAGGTTTAATGTAGAATATAGAGAAAATATTTTTTAAACTCTAAATTGTTAAATTCTATTTGGAAACTCAGTTACATATCCATGATAAGAAAGGATCAGAAAAATAAATTTTGTATAATTTGTAGAAACATTAATGACAACCCACATATTAAGATGGCTTCAATCCAAATTTCAAGTATACGTTTTTCAGAGTATTCGGACTATTTAAAACTTATGTGTAAGCAAATAATTTCTAAAGCATATAAGATATGACTTTCTTTTTAGTACATAAATACCTTAATTTGAAAATAATTTCTTAAATCATATACTTAAAAATAAATATATTCTGGGTTCTGCTAATAAGGCCACCTTCAGAAACAGTTTGATAAGAGACTAGAGAAATTAGCATATATTATCTTCAGTCTCTTTGATGTGGTTTATGAAGAGGAAACATCTGTTGGCATAAATAACAGCTCATGTGAAAGCGCAGAACGAGATCTTTAGTAATCAATATTTTGTATTCACTGAAATGTCAGTATTTATTTTCTGCTTCCCATTTGGGTTGCCTTTATAATCCTCTCCGTGGATTATATGTTAAACTTAATCACTAGAAGTGTTAGGTGGAATTAAAACTGGCACAGTGTTGTGGTTACAAACAGCTAGGATGAAACCCTTGCTTCTCAATATCTGTCTGACCAAGGACAAGTGTTTAACCTCCTGGAGACCCTGTATCTTTCACACTTTAAATTGAGATAAGTATGCCTATTTTACAAGATGAGCGTAAGAATTATTAATATGCATGCAAAGCCTCTAGTAAAAAGTAGATTTTTTAATGCAGCTATTCTTATCACTATACATCAGAATTACCTGTGGAATATTTTAAAAATTCAGACTTGCCCCTGAAATTACAGTCTATGGATGTGATCTATTACCAAGTCTGCAGATAGGTACAAATAGCAACGGAGAAATTCTTATTTATATTAGTCAGAGGCAGCTATGTAAATGCTTTATCCATTTTCTTTTTCAAGCTTCACACTTTGTAATAAAAGCTTTATTTTTTTCATAGAGGCCTTATATTGAGACATAATTTATTTGGTGACAACATTGTGTTAGGAACCTTCATAGACTTGGTTTAGGAAATTCTTCAAAACAGTCGTCATAGATCTTCAACTTTGTGTTACAAGTGATTAGACTGAACTTCAGTCAGATAAAATTAACACCCTAAGATGATTCAAGTAGTAAGTACAGAGGTGAAATTTGAGCTCAGGATTCTAAGATCTACCACTGAATCCTCTTTCAATATCTAACTCAAATATCTTCATGAATTAACTTCCTTCACCAGGTAGATGTATGGTTTCTACTTTCATCTGTCCTTGCATGTTTTACCCTTCTGCATTATGACACTTTTCACTCTAACCTCTACTTTCCTGCTTATACATCTCCTTAACATACTGAGTGTGGGGTACTTAAGGGAAAGCATTCTTGTTAGGCACTATAGGGAAGGCACTCTTGTTATTTGCTGTTCTGTAACCATACACTATGTGCTTGCTTTCAAAAACAATTGAATCATTAAATGATCTGTGCTTGGCACATTTTTCTATTTTTCTCCTGAAAAATGCATTTGGCAGGGACTCAGGGTACATTGCTAAGATTTAACCTCCATGACTCAGATTTTACAGGAGGAAAGTTATGACATCAAAATAACAAAACAATCAATAGAAATTATATTTTGAAATGTATCCACATGATTAGATTCAGTCAGAAGAAAGCTTAGAAATTCTTTATGAAGAAATATTTTCTTTTTACATCAGGTTGCAATGCATGGACCAAGAGTTTAATCTGAGCAAACTCAGCTATTTATTTAAAATAAAATTAAAACTCCATGATGTTGGGCAGTTTTTTTTTTCCTATCAATATCTTAAAGTGTTAATGTTTTTTTATTTTCTCTTATGTCTCATGGTATGATACATATTTCTTTTTTAGAATAAAATTATTTTGGTAAACAATTACAAACTTACTGAAAAGATGCAAGCACCATTTGCAAATGGCAAAAGTTGCATGAGCCATTTGATAATAAGCTGCCCCCATGATGTCTCATTAGAACCATATATATTAATATATTTTCCAACAAACAAGAACTTTTTTATTATATCCTCTCAGTTTAGCTTTCAAAAACATGAACTTAACAATGAATCTTTGCTAACATTTATTTCTCAGATATCATTCAAATTTTGCTAGTTGTTCCAATGATGTCACTTATTAGAAAATAAATCAATTTCAAACTGTGCATTGCATTTTACTCCTTTATGTTATGTCTCTTTTAGTCTTCTGTCTCCTTCTTGTCCTTAGTTTCCTGGACACTGATACCTTTGAATATTACAAGCCAGTTATTTTGTCGACTGTCCCCCCCAAAGTAAGTGAGTTTGATGTCTCCTCATGGTTAGATTCAGGTTAGGCTACCTCCCCAGATGGCACTGGTTGTAAAGAATCTGCCTGCCAGTGCAGGAGACATAAAAGACACAGGCTGAATCCCTGCGTGAGGAAGATCCCCTGGAGGAGGGCATGGCGACCCCCTCCAGTATTCTTGCCTGGAGAATCTCATGGACAGAGGAGCCTGGCGGGCTACAGTCCATAGGGTCGCACAGAGTCAGACATGACTGAAAGGTCTTAGCATGCACATACCTCTGCAAGAGTGTCTTGCCTTGATTAGTCATGGTCAAGGCAAGACTGGATCTGTGGGCACAGACTCCAGGACCTGATGAGTCACAATAAGCCGAAGGCTCACATATTTCTGGATCCCTGGCTTCTCTAGATTACTCTACACTTTGGGGTTCACCATTTCTTCCAAATCACACACTCAATCCTTGTTACACTTCTGGGTTTTTTTTTTTTTGTCGTTGTTGTTGTTGGTTGGTTGGTTGGCTTTCTTTTAGCCTAGTTTAGTAAACAAATTTCACATACTCTCAACCTTGACTGAGAACTGAAACTGGTTTATTAGAGTTCTTCTGAGAAATATAACCAATAAATGTGTATGTATAAATATATATATTCCATTCTATATATATATATTTTCACATGCACATTAGAGTCCAAAATCTGAAACTGATGCAGGAGGCTGGCAAGACTGATTTCACAGATGAGCTCTGAAGACTTTCAACCAGCAGTGTTCCTTCTTGTTGGGAGAGGTCAGCCCTTTGTTCTACTAAGCTTTTCAGCTGATTGAATGGGAGTACCACTCACATTTTGGAGAATAATTTGCTTTAATCAAAGTCCACTGATTTAAATCTAAATCTCATCCAAAAACATCCTCACAGAATCATCGAAAATAATGTTTGACCAAATATCTGGGCACCATGGCTCAGTCAAGCTGACACATAAAATTAAGCAGCACAGTTATCTACTCATCAAATAGTTGGAAGCTATCTTATACCCGATGTCTCAAGGTCCATTCTGTCCTCCGGCAAGACTTTCTTTCCCATGTCAGCACTGTAACATTTGTATATCCAGAAACTATCAACTAGAAGTGAGATGAAAATTTATGCTATGCTACTCATTTCTGCTGGTTCACATCCTCGGGAGCTTCCTGGCTAACATCTGAAATTGGCCCCTATACAGAGAGTGCAAGGAAAGACCAAAGAAAAAGATCACTGCAGATGGTAGGAGGCAGGTTTAATTAGCAAGGGAATTATACACTAAGCTTGTTTTGAGTGGCCGCAAGGCAAGTGGATCTCCACATGTGCCCACCAGAATCTTGAAAGTTTATAGAGAAGCTTTAACTGGGTATTTAGTCCAGATGGTCTCAACATGTTATTCTTTCAAGGGTAAGTCCTTGAAACAGCTCCCGCTGTGGAATCAGTGGGCTGAATATATACTCCAAGGATGGAGAAAGGGTAAGGATGCTTCTATCACCCAGGTACAGCTTGTGGGTCAACCAGCAGTCGCATCCTCTTGATGCCCTTATCCAACACTTTCACAGGTGCAGGATGTGAGGACCGGAGAGCGGTTATGATGTTCTCAATGTGATACCACATGTTCAAGTCAACAGAATATCCTCATGTTTAAGATATTCTTATCCCTGTAATTTTCTAAATATCTCCATTGACACTGAAAACAATGAATGCTAGTGTTGGGACCTAGAGGCATACGTTTTGGTGTACTGCAATGGAAGTAAGAGTTCCTTGAAAGTGTATGCATATGTCTGTGCATGCCAAGTCTATTCAGTTGTGTCCAGCTCTTTGAGACCCTGTGGACTCTAGCCCTCCAGGCTCCTCTGTCCATGAGATTCTGTAGGCAAGAGGATTTCCTCTAGGGGATCTTCTTGACCCAGGAATTGAACCAGTGTTTCTTACATCGCCTGCATTGGCAAGTGGATTTTTTACTACTAGCACCACCTGGGAAGCCTCTTGAAAGTGTATGTTCTATATCAAAATCAATGTAAAATTTACATCCTCATAATATATCCATGCATTTATTTATTTTTGGCTGCACTGCACAGCTTGTGGAATCTTAGTTCCCTCAGCAAGGATAGAACCCAGGCCCAAGGCAGTAAAAGCAGGGAGTTCTAACCCCTGAATGGCCAGGGAATTCCCACATCTGTGAACTTTTTAATCTAAATGTCTCAAAAATTTCTCCATTTCTTAGAAGAAAATCCATAATCTAATAAGAACCTTACTTGGGGCAAAGGTTTTCTCTATAAGCAGTAATTCACACTTTCCAAAATCACTGCAGGTGATGATTGCAGTCATGAAATTAAAAGACGCTTACTTCTTGGAAGGAAAGTCACGGCCAACCTAGACAGCATATTAAAAAGCAGAGACATTACTTTGCCAACAAAGGTTTGTCTAGTCAAGGCTATGGTTTTTCCAGTAGTAATGTATGGATGTGAGAGTTGGACTATAAAGAAATCTGAGCACCGAAGAACTGATGCTTTGGAAGTGGTGTTGGAGAAGACTCTTGAAAGTCCCTTGGACTTCAAGGAGATCCAACCAGTCCATCCTAAAGGAGATCAGTCCTGGGTGTTCATTGTAAGGTCTGATGTTGAAGCTGAAATGCCAATACTTTGACCACCTGATGTGAAGAGCTGATTCATTGGAAAAGACCCTGATGCTGGGAGGGATTGGGGGCAGGAGGAGAAGGGGATGACAGAGGATGAGATGGTTGGATGGCATCACTGACTCAATGGACATGAGCTTGGGTGGGCTCTGGGAGTTGGTGTTGGACAGGGAAGCCTGGCATGCTGCAGCTCATGGGGTCACAAGGAGTCTGACATGACTAAGCGACTGAACTGAACCGTTTTCTACTAATATCTCAATTCTGCATTCTTTTCACTGTCAGATAAGCATAGAGAGCCTCCTTCCCACAGATGAAGAATTTCCACAGCCACCACATGCAACAGTATTTAGGGTAATGAATCAGTATCAGGGCTTTGGCAACAGGGTCCACACAGTTAATCTCATATCTTGCCCAGCTGCTACCAGCTGTTGGAGTTGACGAAGACCAAGTCAATAAGGAAAAACAGAATCACAACAGGAAAAATAGTGGGCTTCCTAGGGGCTCAGTGGTAAGGAATCCGCCTGCCAATGCAGGAGCTGCAGGAGACATAAGTTCGATCCCTGGGTCATCAGGAAGATCCCTTGAAGGAGGAAATGGCAACCCACTCCAGTATTATTACCAGGATAGTTTCATGGACAGGGGAGCCTGGCAGGCTGTAATCCATGGGGTTGCTAAGAGGCAGACAGGGCTGAAACAACTGAGCATGCAATGGGGGAAAAAAGAAAACATGTGAATCCACACCCCAAGGTCATCAGAATCACTCAGTGGAAATCTAAGAAAATTCTCTTTGTTTTCACAAAGTCAGATATCAGTGGGTGCCAGTTTCAGAGCCTATATAACCTTTGCAGAATCCATGATCAGTTCGCAGGTACTGAGAACATCAAATTGCAGGATGAACTGGTTGCAAACAATAAAAGAAAAGCCCACATTCTAACTGTGCAAGAGGAGAAGGAAGAGGAAGTGGTTGATGACAAAGTAATCAAAGGTGAGGAATCAAACTGGTCATGATGCAAGAGAGCCTATAGAAAGAAGGCAATCTGAGTCCTGAAGAACCTCTGCAATAGAACTGTAAACACTATGAGGACACAAATGATGTAGTTGTCTGGAAATGTGGATTCTTTCTGAAGTCTCAAATGAGCACTGGCAGTCTCAAAAGAGTAAGTTGTAGTGTATCTAACAATTCTGAAATTGTGGCTTCTTCTTGAATGATGTTAAAAAAAAACACACTGAGATGAATCAAATTTTATTTCTTCACTGATCACAAAATTTTAAGCATAGAGATCCCTAAACTAGATGGTAAATGAACATTTCGATCCAATGATTCTCTCCTTGGAAATATGCTATAGGTAAGGAATTATGGCACCTGATCAGGAAAGGTAAAAATGACAGCTCTTCTAATTATGCCTTAGTCATTTGATTATATCTGCAACTGAACTGAGGCAATTGATTTCATGAAAATTAATTAAGCTCATGGTTCTGGTAGAATTTAATCCTCAAATTATAATACTTAACTTTATTCAAACCTCCTTAAATTATAATGAAAAGAGTTTACTGAATAATTCTTTAAATGACATGATATTAGCATTTAAATGTAGTATTTGAAGCCTATTCTTTGTAATACAAAGTTTCTAATTATTGTATTTTTACAACCATATTCATATCAATTTATGTTTTTAGAGTCTTCTTGCAAAGGGGCACATAGAGGAAAATCATAATACAGTGGGCTAAGAAGCTTTTATTTTTCATGTTTTACCAGTATGTTGTAAAGCATTAAAGAACATGAGCAAATGACCCATAGAAATCCACATATGTGTTTCTTTAAATCTATGATAAAGCAGGAAGTTTTGATATTGTGTACTTCTATAAGAACGAGTCAAATACTCAGCATTATACATATTCTTTTTGGTCTTTGTGTTTTGAATAAAGTACTGAAATAATGTCTTTTTATGGCAATTACAAATAAAGAAATTTACATAATTATTCTGTAATAATGTAATTGTTGCCATGTAGGCTATAGAACATAAAAAGCATTAAGTAATTGTAGGGTTATTTATGGCCTGAAAATTGTCTGGCAATTATGCTAGAGGTAATAGTAGCATGAAATTCACAGCTTAATTGTTACTTGATTTTTAAAATGCAAAATGTGTTCTTTTATTATAGACCTAAGCACCTAACCACATAATTATATCACATGCTTTATACAGAATGGAAAAGTGGGCACAATTCAATGGAGAAAAATATTCTTCTACTCACTTTTAAGTACTTGAAAACTTAGGTATTTTAAAATTGGCTATGTCATTTAATATCAATTTCCACATTTAAAAACTAGGAAGTTTGACTTAGAAGTGACTCAAATAGTAAAGAATCTGCCTGTAATGCAGGAGACCCAGGTTTGATCCCTGGGTCAGAAAGATTCCCTAGAGAAGCAAATGGCTACCCACTCCAGTATTCTTGCTTGGAGAATTCCATGGACAGAGGAACCTGCTGGGCGACAGTCCATGGGGTCACAGAGAGTTGGACATGCCTGAGAAACCAACACTTTCATTCTCACTTTCACAATACTTCTTCTTTAGGATAGCTTAAGTCTTATGTGTGTATGGTGTGCACATGCATGGTATCACCTTCTCTGTTCTTGCAAAACATCATTATCAGGAAGTTGACATTGTTGTTGTTAAAATAGTTTATTAGAACATGGCATACATGATATATTCTATCTCTTACACCAATGTGAAAAATTACTTTCTAAGAATAAGCTACGGTCATTTTGGAAGACATATCTGACAAATGTACTTGAGAGTCACAGTTTATATTTATCAGAGATAAGGACTGTAATAGAGAGGACTACCCCTCCCTAAGCCCAACAATCTGATTTCCCACTTTTAACCTTTTTTAGTTGCCAAAAAGCAGCCAGATTCTACATCACCATTCACTCCCACATTTTAGTCCTTATAAGGTTCTTAACATCCTTATTCAATCTGTTTTCTCAACTTTTTCAATATTTATGGCCATTCCTCAGAACACTTACAAGTCACTTAACTTTTTTATGTTTGAAAAAATATTAGTTCTGTCTTTAATATATTTTAAGAAAGAAATTATGCTAAAATGTCCATATTATCCTAGGCAATCTACAAATTTAATACAATCCTCATCAGAATACTGGTGAATTTTTTCACAGAAGTAAAACAAATACCTCTAAAATTTATCAGTTCAGTTCAGATGCTCAGTCATGTCTGACTCTGTGACCACATGGATAGCGCCTGGGAAGCATGTCAGGCTTCCCTGTCAATTACCAACTCCCAGAGCTTGATCAAACTCACGTCCATCGAGTCAGTGACGCCATACAACCATCTCATTCTCTGTTGTCCCCTTCTCCTCCTTCCTTCAATCTTTCCCCACATCAGGGTATTTTCCCAATGATTCAGTTCTTCACATCAGGTGGCCAAAGTATTGGAGCTTCAACTTCAGCATCAGTCCTTCCAATGAATATTCAGGACTGATTTCCTTTATGATGGACGGGTTGGATTTCTTCGCAGTCCAAGGGACTCTCAAAAGTCTTCAGCAATACCAGAGTTCAAAAGCTTCAATTCTTCAGTGCTCAGCTTTCTTTATAATTCAACTCTCACATCCATACTTGACTACTGGAAAAGCCATAGCTTTGACTTGATGGACCTTTGTTGGCAAAGTAATGTCTGAGTTTTTTAATATGCTGTCTAGGTTGGTCATAGCTTTTCTTCCAAGGAACAAGTATCTTTTAATTTCATGGCTGCAGTTACCATCTTCAGTGATTTTGGAACTCAAGAAGGTCAAGTATGTCACTGGTTCCATTGTTTCACCATTTATATGCCATGAAGTCATGGGACCAGATGCCATGATCAGTTTTCTGAATGTTGAGTTTGAACCCAGCATTTTCACTCTTCTCTTTCACTTTAATCAAGAGGCTCTTTGGTTCCTCTTCACTTTCTGCCATAAGGGTGGTGTTATTCGCATACCTGAGGTATTGACATTTCTGCAGCAATCTTAATTCCAGCTTCATCCAGTCAGGCATTTCACATAATGTACTGTGCATATAAGTTAGATAATCAGGGTGACAGTATACAGCCTTGACATACTCCTTTCCCAGTGTGGAACAGTCCATTATTCCATGTCTGGTTCTAACTATTGCTTCTTGACCTGCATACAGATTTCTCAGGAGGCAGGTCAGGTGGTCTGGTATTCCCATCTCATTCAGAATTTTCCAGAGTTTATTGTGATCCACACAGTCAGAGGCTTTGGCATAGTCAATAAAGCAGAAGTAGATGTCTTTCTGGAATTCTCTTGCTCTTTCTATGATCCACCAGATGTTGCCAATTTGATCTCTGGTTCGTCTGCTTTTTCTAAATCCAACTTGAACATCTGGAAGTTCTCGGTTCACATATTGTTGAAGCATGGATTGGAGAATTTTGAGCATTGCTAGCATGCAAGATGAGTGCAACTGTGCAGTAGTTTGAACATACTTTGGCATTACCTTTCTTTGGGAGAGTGATGAAAACTGACATTTTCCAGTCTCATGGCCACTGCTGAGCTTTCCAAATTTTCCTGGCATTTTGAGTGCAGCACTTTAGCAGCATCATCTTTTAGGATTTCAAATAGCTCAGCTGGAATTCCATAACCCCCACTAGCTTTGTTCATATTGATGCTTCCTAAGGCCCACTTGACTTCACACTCCAGTGTGAAGTCTAAAATTTATATGGAACCACAAAAGGCCTCCAGGTGCCAGTGTCTTGAGAAAAAAAGAATAAAGCTAAAGGATTCATGTGTGCTGGTTTATACTAGAAACCTAAGCTAATCAAAATAAAATGGCATTGGCACAAAAACAGATACATAGATCAATGAAACAGAATTGAGAGCTCCAAAATATACCCATAAAACTACATTAATTAATATATGACAAAGGAGGTCAGAATATACAGTACAGGGAAACTGGCTTTTCAATAAGCTATACTGGAAAAACTGGACTCCTATATGTAAAAGAAGGCCTCCCAGATGGTTCAGTGGATAACTAATCTGCCTTCAATGCAGGAGATGCAGGTTCAATCCCTGGGTCAGGAAGATCCCCTGGAGGAGGAAATGGCAATCCCCTCCAGTATTCTTGCCTGGAGAATCCCCAAAACAGAGGAGCCTGGTAGTCTACAGTCTATAGGATCACAACAAGCTGGACATGACTGAAGCCACTAAGCACGTATGCATGCACATGCAAAAGAATGGATTTAGGACGTGTTAATCATACCATATACAAAAATAAACTCAAAATGACTAAAGATCTAAATGTAAGACCTGAAATCATAAACCTCCTAGAAGAAAACATAGAACATTCTTTGACATAAATGGTAGCCACATTTTTTTCTGGGGGGAAGGGGAGATCTGTCTACTATGATTCCTGGGTCGGGAAGATTCCCTGGAGAAGGGAAAGGCTACCCACTCCAGTATTCTGGCCTGGAGAATTCCATGGACTGTATAGTTCATGAAGTCGCACAGAATTGGACATGACTGAGCAACTTTCACTCCTGTCTACTATGGTAAGGAAAATAAAGGCAAAAACAAACAAATTGTTCCCAATTAAATTTAAAATCTTTTGTACCACAAAGAAAATCACTGACAAAATGAAAAGATAGCCTACTGAATGGGAGAAAAAATTTCCAATGATATGACTGACAAGATATTTGTATGCAAAATATATAAACAGTTCACACAGATGTTTAAACAAATCAAAAAATCAGCAGAAGTCCTAAATGGATATTTTTCCAAAAGAGACATTACAGATGGCCAGCAGTTGCATGAAAAGCTCCACATAGCTATTCATGCATACAAGAAATGCAAATAAAAACCACAGTGGCATATAATCTCACTAGTGTCAGAATGGCTAGCATCAAAATATCTTTATGTGAAGATATTGCTGGCAAGGATGTGGTATATTTTTGGTGAAAATGCAAATTGGTGTAGCCACAATAGAAAATGGTATGGAGGTTCCTCAGGAAACTAAAAATAGATCTACAATATGACCCATCAATTCTGCTGTTGGTTTTATATTTGAAGAAAATGAAAGCACTAATTTGAAGGATCTAGGCACCCAAACAATCATAGCAGCATTATTTGCAATAGCCATGATATGGAAGCAATCTAACTGTCCACTAATGAGCAGTTATCTTTGTTCCTCCATTGGCAGGGTTTTTTCTACACTTCTTAAAAAAATTTGTATTTATCTTTGTACAGTTTAATATGCTTAAAGGTAAGTTTTATTAGTTTGTTTTCAGTCTTTATGCTACTTTGCATTCTCTGAGCCTCTTGGTTGTATGGTTTAGTGTCTGCAATCATTTCTTCCAATAGTCCTTTCAGTTCCAATCTCTCATTCTCTTCTTTTTGATGTTCCAATTACTTGTATGTTACACCTTCTGGAATTTTCACACAGTTTCTGCACATCTTATTTTTTTAAATTTCATTCTTTTATTCATTCTTTTCCTCTGTATTTCATTTGGGGAAGTTTTTATTGATATATCTTCAAGCTTACTGGTTCTTTCTTCAGTTCTGTCCTTTCTATTACTGGATTTTGCAATGACATTCTTCATTTCTGTTACATCATTTTTAACTTGTAGCAGTTTTTCTTGGAATTTCTATCTATCTGCTTACATTTTATCTCTCTGAATTTGGTTATTTTTGGTCAAATTTTCCATTAAAGCA
Source organism: Cervus canadensis (assembly GCF_019320065.1). Taxonomy (NCBI): domain Eukaryota; kingdom Metazoa; phylum Chordata; class Mammalia; order Artiodactyla; family Cervidae; genus Cervus; species Cervus canadensis. Next base: position 80,135,159 of record NC_057390.1, on the reverse strand, counting down.
CATTACATATTAATCATACTCATTTTAAATCAATTGTCTAAAAGTTCCAAATCTGTACCATATCTGATATTTGCTTTGTCCTTTCAGACTGTAAACTTGTTTTTGAAAGCTGAACATATTGTATCAGGTGACACACCTTAGAAAGAGATTTTATATTAATCTGGCTCTGAATTGGCCAATATTTATATTGATCATTAAAGAAGATATTGAGATTCAAATAACTCCGGTGTCTTTGCTTTATTTTCCCCTATTTTCTTGGGATTTTCCTAAGAACCTTTCTTAAACTGAATCTGAGCATTGCTGCTCTTTCAACTACAGTCCACTGTTATTTTACTGAAGCCTTGTTTATATGGGTTTCCCTGATAGCTCAGTAGGTAAAGAATCCACCCGCAATGCAAGAGACCCTGGTTCAGTTCCTGGGTTGGGGAGATCCGCAGGAGAAGGGATAGGGTACCCATTCCAGTTTTCTTGGACTTCCCTTGGGGCTCAGTTGGTGAAGAATCCACTTGCAATGTGGGAGACCTGGGTTCGATCCCTGGGTTGGGAAGATTCCTTGGAGAAGGGAAGTATTCTGGCCTGGAGAATTCCATGGAATGTATAGTCCATGGGGTCGCATAGAGTCGGACACAACTGAGAGACTTTCACTTTCTTTCACTTCCACTTCAAGGAGTAGGAAAAGGGGAAAAACCATAATCTTACTATTGAATGTCAGTCTTTTCATTGGTGTTTGTTCCTCGGCTATGACTTTCAAAATGTTTCAATGTTGTTTTTGTGGTTGCTGTTTTCTCCTTCCTCCTTTAAGGTGACAGGATTGCTAGAGGGGTTTATTTAGATAATCAACTCTGAGTATAAAGGAGATAAGGTTTTGGCAAAGCCCTTTACTCTAGAGAACCTGTGTTTATTAGGAAAACACATTAGGCATAGTTTACGTTTATTTATTTATTTATTTTTAACTTCTTCACGCCTCCTGCCAAAGACAGAGTGATTTTTCTCATTCTGCACTAAGAGAACTTGATGGAGTCCTAGGAGTAAACTCATAAACATGTACAGCTTCTCTAAGATTGCATGCTCCCAGAAATTTCTTACTCTCAAACTAGTCCGTTGTCATCAAGCTACCATTTATATAGTCCTGCCAGTTTACGGCTCCAGCAAATTCTACCTTTCTTAATCTGATCTTTTTTGGGAGTCACTGAACTATTTTGTGTCTCCAGGTTTAGCGTGCCAGTTTGCCTCGAAACCTGAGTGCTCTAATGGGTCGAGGAAAAAGTCACTGGTTTTCACTTTATTCAGCTTTTTTTCTTACTATAATCATAGGGTGAGGACCTATAGCTCTTTATATGTTGGAAATATATAGATATGTCTATATATTGATAGAAATGTTTCTTAAGTGTCTATCTAAAAGTTTTTGGTCTGTTTCTGACATAAAGATCATGAGGTAGTTGATAATTTTTCTTTAAAAAAAAAAAACAAATTTATTTAATACTTTGACTATTTAGTCTGAAAGCCAATGCCTTGATTGGGTGAAAATCACCGGAAATTTAAAACCAAGCTCAATATAATTTCCATTATGACTGGCTTCAGGAGTTTCAGAAAAATCATTAATTTTAATACACAGGGAGAGACATAACATTTGGAGAACTTATCAAGTGAACGTATTATTTACTCATAGTCAGTAGTGCCGGAGCCTTGATGTGTCCTTCCTAAAGTTGATTGTTTACACACACACACACACACCCTGAAGTATAAATGTTAAAATAATGACACAAATTTGATCAGTAAAAATGGATTTCTTCAGACACTATCATAAAACCACTATCAGTGCTCTTCACTCTGATTTTATACCTTATCTACACCTCATTTAGATCACTTGCCCACTAATAAAAAGTCTGTAAATCATCTGTCTCTTAAAGATATTTAATACTTGGCAAAAAAGAAAACTTAAATCTGTAAACAACTGAGTGAAATTGTTCTTCTATCATAGATATATCTAAATATTTTAGCTTCTTTTATTTTTAAAAACAAAGATGGATATATTTGTAACCATAAAATAACTACCGCTATGATGTCTTTGTTTGAATCAGTGATTCACAATCAGAGGTGGTTACTTCAACCAAGAAGACACTGGAGACATCTACAGACAATTTTGTTTGTCACAACTAGGAGGTTGCTACTGGTAGTAGAGATTCAAGATGCTGTTAAACCTCCCACAACGCACAGAACTGTAACACAAAACAAAAACTCATCTGACCAAAGATATTAATAGAGTCTCATGTTAGAATTTCTGACCTGGTTTAATGTACTTTTCCCCTCTCCTTTCTTTACTGTCTGTTTTCCTTAATGATATGACTCTCCATTGAGTCTCTTAGTGTATTATACACTTGTAATGTGTATTAGTTTAGCACACAGTATTTTCTGAGATAAAATTTATTTCTAAAGATATCTTCAAGAATACAAATCCAAAACACTAAAATAGATCATAAAATTTATGTATTCTGAGCCTTGGCTCATAGTAGAGGGTATCATCTCTCTCTAAAGAAATATTTGGGTGTTGAGGAAGGAAATATTTGTGGTAGGTCATAGAGCCTCTCAAATTGCATGTTGCTGGTTTGCATTTTAATTTATGTTAACATAAACTCAGTTCTTTACTATGAGCTACATAAACCCTCATATTTAAAACATTCAATTACTTGTGTGGTAGTAAATACTGAAAATTAGTTTTCTTTAAATTCCTGTAATTCTACTACATATCAGGCATAGACTGATGAAATTGATTTATTTGAATGGGAATTTAAAATATGGCCTTGAATTTCTTTCAATACATGCATGTTATAGATATCATTTGATGCATAGTATTCATGTTAAAGGAAAGCAAATTTTGTTTTCTAAACAGCTAAAACTTACTTACTGAGATTCATGAGAAATCCAATACATTTTTTGAGAATCCTTTCCCACCTACGAATTATATAAAAATATACTATTTTGTATAAGTTAAAACAAAAATAAGTCCAGATCTTTAAGTAAATGGTCTATCATATGCCATTTATTTCCAGAGGCTAACAAAATAACACTTAATGGATAATCTACAAATGCTTTGGAATGAAGGGTTAAACAAATGAATGAGTGATTGATTAAAATATATATATATACCAAAAGTATAGAAATAAATGTTTTCTTTAATGCCAAATCATTACCCCAATATTTCACTAGAATTTTCCTGAAAATATGAATTTTTTCTCTATGATATTTAAAGATGTTAAAAATGCGCTTCTGAAAGTGGCTTCCACAAGCAATATGGAAAACTGCAGATAATTTTGCTCCCACTATTACAATGAGATTAGCCTAGGTAATGTGCACGATCGAAGCTTTTAAGTCTATCAGAGAGCTGATATTTCAAAGCAATGATCTGAACTGAAGTCTAGAGTAGCAAGCTCCTCAGAGGGATACATGAGCTTTTTCACTTTTGATAGAATGGATAAAGAAAATGTAGTAACAAGGAAATCAGGTAAGAAGAAAGCAATGGAATTGTAGTTAATTCTTAAAGGCCCAGTAGAGGTGAATGTGACAGTTTAGATTGCCTTGAATGCCCTGAAAACAAGCCTTCATTGAATACTCAGGAGAAAGTTGGAAAAGGTCGTAGATCTGAGGGAGCACTTGTCATGACACAGACAGACATATAGTGATAAGCAGTCATTGGTACAAAACCCAGACCCTTATATCAGATGAAAGAAGAAAAAGCTGTCTACTGCAAAGCAGAGGGTTGAAAACCCTACTCAGGGGAGATCAGGAAACCGGTTGGTTCCTTCTAATGAAAAGAGAGGAACTGAATCCATCAGATTCTAGAGGAGGGTAAAGATACGTGTGCTCATTGAGGACCCTGCATCCCAACAAATGTTTGCTTATTATTTCAATGGAATATGGTTCAACAATAAAAACAAAAATAAAATGAATGATACATGCAACAATATGAATAAGTCCTAAAATGTGAAGGGTAGGGAGCAGAAATTTTAAAAATTCATTTTATATGCCTCCATTTGTATATTTTCAAAAGGCAAAACTATAGGGATGAAAGAAAAAAAAAAGAAACAGGTCAATGGAATTGATGTTTTTGAGTTGTAGGGCTGGAGAAGACTCTTGAGAGTCCCTTGGACTGCAAGGAGATCAAATCAGTCAATCCTAAAGGAAGTCAATCCTAAATGAAATCAATCCTGATTATTCATTGGAAATACTGATGCTGAAGCTGAAGCTCCAATAGTTAGGCCAACTGATGTGAAGAGCTGACTCGTTGGAAAACATCTTGATTCTGGGAAAGATTGAGGGCAGGAGGAGAAGGGGGTGACAGAGGATGAGATGGTTGGATGGCATCACCAACTCAATGAACATGAGGTTGAGCAAACTCTGGGAGACAGTGGTGTGCTGCATTTTACAGGGTCGCAGAGCTGGACATGACTTAGCGACTAAACAACAACAACAATGGTTTAAAGGCTCTGAGTAAAGTGTACAAAGGACTTTTTTATTGTTGTTATAATGAAGATGTTCTATACGCTAAGTGCAGTGCTTACCATTCTGCATGTATTGTTATTTGTCAAAAATCTTGGAATTGTTCACTTAAAAGTTGCAATTTTATTGAATGTAAATAATGATTTGAAAGAATGTGGGGCCTGGCAGCAAAGGAGATACAGACATAAAGAACTGACTTTTGGACTCAGTGGGAGAAGGAGAGGATGGGATGATTTGAGTGAATAGCATTGAAACATATATATTACCATACATAAAATAGATAGCCAGTGGGAGTTTGATGTATGATATAGGGCACACAGAGGGTGCTCCATGATAACTTGGAGGGATGGGGTGAGGAGGGAGGTGGGATGCGGGGTTAGGATGGAAGGGACACATGCATGCCTATGGCTGATTCATATTGATACATGGCAAAAGCCGTCGCTATATTGTCAAGTAATTATCCTTCACTTTGAATAAATAAATAAAATTAAAGAAAGAAAGAAAAGAAAGAATGTGAATAATTTACTTTAGTATTAAAATAGCTGCTTTTATCCATCCTACACTATTTGAACAAATGTTATATTTCAGTAGTATAACTGAAATGAAATATAAGTGAAATGTTATATTTAGGTCAAATTACTAAATATCTCATCAGGTCCATATAGTAGAAGAGGTTTCTAACATGGGACAAGTTAAATATAGGCTTTCAGTTTCCTACCATTTTTGATGGGTGACATCGATGTCACTTTTGAGCCCCAGAGATCTACATGTTGATTACTCTCCATCAAACCATTCTTTCATTAAACTTAAAAATATACTCATTTTGATTACATTACTGAGGTTCCTTTTCCTGCAGAACCTTCCAATGATATAAAGCTGAAAAACTTTCAAAGTGCAATTGCTAAAGTGCAATATCATAAACAGAAGATTGATTGGATATTGTGATAAGATTTCTTATAATGTTCAAATCTATACATTAATTTAAACTAAAAAAGCATTCTGTGTGCAAATTTAGTACTTTGTACAGAAAAAAAAGAATATTTTTTATCCATTTTATTTTTACTTAGAATTATAGTACATGTCCATAATTTATAGCTCTTACTCAGCCATTTCCATAGCCTGACAGTGATTTTACTGGAATCAAAGATAATTTATTTCATCTTTATGACAGACATTCAGGAATATGATTATAAAAAAGGTAAGTCTAATTCAGATATAAAAATAGTTATTATTCATCTGGCATAGTTTAAGATGCTACCTGTTTCCCCCATGTGCCAATGTGAATATGTATATATCTCTCACACTATATTTCAGTTGAAAGTTTTATTTGCTTGATTTGATTCATATATCTATTTATTTATTTTATTTTACTTTCCCTCTAGATTGTGATGATTTATTATATAGAGCACAGAAAAATAGATTTTATCTATATTTTTTTAACTTGGACAAAATAAATAATCATTACGTATAGATTGAGAGTTTATTTTCACCTATACATTAAAATACAAAATACTCCAGCAAAATCTTAAACCCTAAAAAGATTCAATAATGAATCATCATAGTATAATTGGAAAAAGAAAAAATTACTTCCTACTTTTGTAAAAACAGATAACTTAATGTTAATCCTCAATCTCACTCTCTAAAACATTAACAATTGCCCTTACCTAACCAACTTGGTACAAGAATGAAATAAAATAATTATTAAAGATATCTAGTACAATGCTTAGAACATATTTTATTCAAAGTTGTAGGACCTGATTTGCACTTCATGGAAGACTGAGTATAATTTTTGGGTTTCCCCTAATATTGTAAATCAATTCTAATTATTATATGTGTTAGTGCTAAACTAGTTCCTTCCAGTCCACATAAATATGACATAAATCATGGAATGCTTTTTTTTCTATATCATAATGCAAGCCATCTTTATAAGGACGTTTCACAATTATATGTCTCTACAACAGATTGGCCAAAGGATAATCACATTGGCTTTCTAATATTAGTTATGGGCAAAGGGCTTGTCTTAAAGGGATGGCAGGTCTTACCCTAGTACTAATACTACACATAATTTAGAAACACAGTTCAGGAAGAATCCCAGTTGTCAATGGGTAGGTTAGCTTCCAATAGAACTGGGTCATTTTCATAACTCTAACCATTGGCACTTTTCCTTGGCAGTTTCTCAAGGTGCCATTTCCTACTTAGCAAGGAGTAACCTTCAGTACCACCGGCTAATACCCCAGCCCTGAAATCAGTACAGGAGCCAAGTCTTCAGCTACTGGGTTGGACTGCTCTGTAATGCTCCCTAGGCAAGGTTCCTTGTGCATTGAGATGGCCTTGCTCCTAGGCAAACACAGCTCACTCTGCTATGGTAGAGGGTGCAGACCATCCTTACCCTCACTGGGGCATATGCAGGACAGGTACTGAGTTATAGGCTCCTACAAATGCTATGGTAGGGACCCTATCTGGGACTGTTATCATACAGGTGGTCTAATAAGTAGAACCTGGAAATGGGGTTTCCTGAGTTACTGCACATTCCTGTGAGTGCTGGACACCCAAGTTCCTATCTTGCCTTACAGAGCTCTAAGACTGGACACAGTTTACCTTGTACGCTTATTGACAGGGCTTATCAAAATTGATGCTTTTGAACTGTGGTGTTGGAGAAGGCTCTTGAGAGTCCCTTGGACTGCAAGGAGATCCAACCAGTCCATCCTAAAGCAGATCAGTCCTGGGTGTTCATTGGAAGGACTGATGCTGAAGCTGAAACTCCACTACTTTGGCCACCTCATGGAAAGAGAGGAAAAGATCCTGATGCTGGGAGGCATTGGGGGCAGCAGGAGAAGGGGACGACAGAGGATGAGATGGTTGGATGGCATCACTGACTCGATGGACATGAGTTTGAGTAAACTCCGGGAGTTGGTGATGGACAGGGAGGCCTGGCGTGCTGTGATTCATGGGGTCTCAAAGAGTCAGACACGACTGAGCTGACTGACTGACTGACTGACTGATAGTTGGCCAAAATGAGTTAGGAGAGCATGTGGTAATGGAACCTCTGGTCTTCAGCGTCTGTTTACTCTGATCAGCCCAAAGCCAGGATCTTTATATAACAATTAACTTCAAACTTTATATTTGTGCTATTTGACATGAATGAGGTACTCTCTCAGTTTGGAGAGGCACCACTGGAAAATGAAATCATCATTAAATATGGAGCACATTAGAAATATTTGCTACATATACAACATTTATCTCCATTTGGAATTAAAAAATAATAATGAAAAAATGACCCTATGGCCTGCATATTTGCAGCCTAAACTAGTACTTAATTATAGTTTTAAAAACCAAGAGATAGCCACAAATATTATGTTCTTTATTTTTATAAGGGAAGACTGACTTCATCTATCTACCTACCTAAAGAATCAAATGAGTTCAAAAATAATAAAAATAACTAACCTAACAGGTAACAGATGGTGTTGTGTCCATTGGGACAAACTCAGTATCAATTTAGAAAACTTAGCACACCTGACCTGAATCATTTTACCACCTGCGTCTGCTGTACATCTGCTATTTGATTGAAATTCATAATCATACTTCTTTGAGACAATTTTCCTTGGTGTTACATAGGCAAGTTGTTTTTATAATTCTAGACTCATTGAATCTTACCATTGCAATGAACAACAAAAATTATCTGGTCCAAATTTATACTCAAAGTTGTGAAACTTTGTGTCTTTCTCCTAACAGATGGAAACCCTGCATGTTGAAACTTTTCTAGTTCAGCATGTTCTCTATTGTACGCATCAGCCCAGAATTTATTTAGAGACATTCCTAGTTAGTGAATAATCTTTTATTACCTTTATAAAGTGCTTCTCACACAGACTTAAACAAGAGGAAACATTTCCTTATTAAAAGTTTACCTACCCCAGAAAATACTCCAGAGATTTATGACAGCAGCATCTCTACTTTGCAGTAAACTCTGAGGCAAATTAATATGTAAGTTATTGGCAAATTCATGCTAAGTTACAAATGAGTGATTTTGTGGTAACCATGTGCACTTCATGTGATAAAATAAACCTGAACATAATTTTCTAGGTTGATTACAACTGAGAATAGGATTCTATTTATTAGGAAAGCCTATATTTTAGTATATATTCATTTATTCTGGGGATGATATGGAATTTTGTTAGACATAACTCTAGATTATGTATTGATACTGGGTTAAGAACTAAATTTAATTTCCCTATTAAGCAGTAACCCTTCTGATGAGTACTGTCTATGAGGATCCTTAACAAAATTGATCATTGAGTTCTCCCTAATGTATCACATGACTCTCTTTATCTGATTAAATATTACACTCAAATCAATATACAGGTGTTGAATACCTACAGTTGCAAATGGCTACACTCAGAAATTAAATATATACAGTCAAGTGTTTATGGAGAAAAATAGATTTATAGTCAAACAGCTAATTACACTGTGTAAAGTGAAAGTGTTAGTCACTCAGTCCTGTCTGGCTCTTTGTGACCCCAGGAACTGTAGCCCGCCAGGCTCCTCTGTCCATGGAATTTTCCAGCCAAGAATACTGGAGTGGATAGCCATTCCTTTCTCCAGGGAATCTTCCTAACCCAGGGACTGAACCAGGGTCTCCTGCATTGCGCCAGATTCTTTACCATCTGAGCTGCTGGGGAAGCCCATTGCAATGTTAACCAAATACTGACAAAATAAATGTTTTAGAGAAATGTGTGAATTATTTTGAGGAGGCTCAACAAACACTTCAAAAGATAAACTGTTTCTTCTGCTAAGAGATAAGAACTTAAATATTCACCTCCTGCTGTCAAAAAAAAAAAAAAAAAAAAAAAAAGGCTAAATGGAATATCTCATAAGAATGTAAGAAACTGGCTACAAATCTTTCTTTTGACATTACTGAACTTATTTTACCAAAGAAGAAATCTTGTCAAATCTTGACAAAGTATGAATAAATTGAAAATGTGCTTACTTGTTAGAAACATAAATGCTCATTTTGGAACACAATGATTTTCAAAAAGATAGTGGGTCCTTCTGACTGTATTTCCAAAGGTGGTTTTCATCCAATTAGCTTAAGCAGTTTTCTGAGGGTCTGAGTAGTACTTGAAAATATCAATATATAACCATAAAGTCATTTTTTGGAATGGATTTCAGAAAAATGGTAACTCATGAGCAACTTCCATCCCTCGATTCTCCTGAGGCACTGTGGGTAATTGGGAAGGAAGGAGGACTTTGGCTTTAGGGGAATTTAATAGAAGGGAGGTGGTGAAAGGCTCTTGGGGACAGTTCATGGATGAGAGACTGCATTAAGATAACTCTAGGGTAAAGAGAAAAAAACATAATATCTATCTATCTGTGTCTATCTATATTTATTTTTATCTTGTAGAAAGAGCCTTACCTACAAAGTGTAAGAACCACACTGACTGTGTGTGTATTTGCCTGATCTACTTGGTATCCCAGGAGCTAAAATGTCTGAGTTCTCCTACTCAGGAGGAAAGCAAAAAGCATTACTGCCTCAGTGAAAATGTGTATCCAACTTGCTGACAGCCTGCCAACTATCCTTACCTTGCACCATTTGTAAAGTCACAATTACTAAAGGCATCCCAGCAAAAGACTTGGGTCCAGTGAGCAGACAAAAGAAAAGTAACAATATATGTAAGGAGTCTCAGAGCCAACCACAAAAAAAAAAAAAAAAAAAAAAAAAACACTCAAGGATAAAGAGAAAATTTTATAAACTCAAGATAGAAGAAAGAGTTCATTAAAAAAAGAAAGATCAGAGTAGTCAAATATTTCATTTACAACAGCAGAAGCTAAAGAGTGGTGAGATAACATTAAAAAAAGTTATTGTGACACAGAAATGTTATACCCAACAAAGCTGTAAATATATTACCAGAGAAAAGGATATTTGTGGATATTCAGAGCTATAGCCCATGGATCCAACTTAAAGGATAAAATTGAGTGAGAACTCTAATCAACTATTCTTTTTTAAATCTCTACAAATGAGATGCTTGACATTAGTTGTTTATATACATTAAAACAACAACAAGGTACCACAGTACATAGCAAAATGGCTAAATTCCACCCAAATAGCATTATCAAATGCTACCAGAATGCAGTTTGGTAGTTTCTTATAAAGTTAAATGCCATCTTACCATATAATCTAACAGTCACTCATGTAACTATGTGAACAACTAACTTAAAAATTCATATTCACATATACAAAAACACAAAACCTTGTACATGAAAGTTTAAAGCAGTTTTGTTTATAACTGTCCAAAACTGAATCAGCCAAGATTTCTTTCAATGAGTGAACAGACAAACTGCAGTTCTATTCAGGATAAAACAAATTGGCTATTAAGCTCTGAGAAGACTTGAAGAAATCTTAAATGCATATTAAGTGAATAGTGAGTGAAAGAAATCAATCCAAAAAATGCAGTGTGATTCCTACTAACTGCCTCTCTGGAAAAGCAAAATCATAAGACGGTAAATAGTTTAGTGGTTGCCAGATGAGGAGGAGGAGGTTTCTGTGGTAGAAGGACTGAACGCAGAAAGCACAGAGGATTTTTTAGGGCAGGGGACTATTCTGTATGACACTGTATTAGCAAATATATTACACCATGCCTTTGTCAAAACCTATAGAACTTTATAGCTCAAGTTTTGAATCAATTCAAGTTTGAATTGATATATGCAATTCAAACAAAAATCTAAGAGATCTGAGAACCCTAGGACTGAATGAAGAATGTGACCCCCCCAAAAAACAAAAATCTGTTTGACAAAATGAATGAAGGAGATTTGTTAAGAAAGTGTGAGTAAAAGGTACTGACTTAAATAATTTTGGAAATGAGTGGCATCTATGAGACTCAAAAGGAAAAGTATTGTACAGACACAGTGTACTTTAACACAAATTATGTTTCACTGAAACACAGGCAAAAAAATCTTAGAAACATTATATATGTTGATTTAAACTGAACAATTGTTAACTAACTGGGTAATAAATTGAGGGTCCCAGTAAGTAGAAACAGATAAACAATTGGGAGAGGACAGAATGATATCCATGGTCCAGGATTAAATATGAATATGAGTATGAACTCTTGTTTAATTAAATACAGATACAGACAGTACAGACGGTAACACATATAGGGATATTTATACATATGTGTATGTACATATTCATTTCCCAATTGGAGAAGAGAGTGCCTATTCTGGAAGGAGGGAGGAATCTTAACTGTATCAAATTCTGTTTCTTCTAAATTGACTGCCCACCAGACCAGAACAGTTTCTGGTATGCTGTATGCCAGGGAAGGTCGAGGTCATGAGAGAATTGTGGGGGCAGGTGTTATATTTTGAAAACCCAAGAGAGATTTTTGAATCTAAGGAACCTCAAGCAACATAAAAGCACCATGCTGGTTAGATCTAGAAGTAAATGATTGGCATTTCCCCCCAAAAAACTGGGTTGGGTCATCCTAATAAGACAAAGCATATGCTCTGCTTCAGTGGACCCCAGAACACAGAATAGTCAAGCTCGATCTACTCTGTTTTCCAACCCAGTTAAATCACACATATAGTGACCAGGAACCATGATGCTTGATTTTTCCCTAGCCTTCTCTGAGTAAGAAAATCATCAAAATTTCAAAGTCCAAAGGAAAGAAACTATTATCAAAAACAAACTGAAAAGCCAGCTTTATCAGTACCGTGGCTGTATCATTGCACAATTCTTTATTTCCCTTTGAGTCAAATGCTTATTGAACATAATAGGAATATTAATACCTAGCTGAAGTTCACTCTACATTTAAATTTTTGCTCCAAAAATAAATAGGTAAATTTTATGAAGAGCTGTTTAAGAGAAATGGCATTCCAAATAGCCAATAAATAACATGAAAAGGTGGCCATTCTCTCTTGTAATCAAATAAATAGAGTATAAAAGAGAATGGTAGGAAAAGAGGGGAAAATAGTAAGTTTAAGTGAAAAAAACTAACAAACCTTCATCCAGGTGTGAGACCTCAGTGTTAACAGTAATAAGTCATAGTGATAGTATGCAGCCTTGATATGATATGATGAGAATAACAATTTGCCATTATAATCTTCCTCCCCCAAGCATCATAACATTTAATCATGAAAGGAAAATCAGATAAATACAAACAGAGAATTATTCTACAAAATATTGACCATATTCCTTGAAAATTCTCAAGTTCATTGAGAACAAGAAATGTCTGAGAAACTGTCACAGCCAAGAGAAACCTAAGAGGAAATGCCAAATAAACATAACATGGTACCCTGGATGGAATTCTGAAGCAGAAACAGTTGGTTAAAAAAGAAAGAAAGAAAGGAAAGAATATTTGAATAATTAATGGACTTCAGCTAATAACGTGTGTGTGCGTGCGCTAAGTTATGTCTAACTCTTTGCCACGCCATGGTCTGTAGCCTAGAAGGCTCCTACGTCCTTGGAATTTTCCAGGCAAGAATATTGGAGTGGATTGCCATTTTCTGCTCCAGGGGGTCTTCCTGACTCAGGGATTGAATCTGCATCTCTTGCATTGGCAGCCAGATTCTTTCCCACTGTACCACCTGAGAAGCCTCTTAGCCAATAACAATGTGTGTATAATCATAACTACTCTACCATACTAATGAAATGTTAATAATACAGGAAAATAGATGTGGATATATGGGAATTCTTACTATCTTCCCAATTTTTCTGTATATCTAAAATTGTCCTATTTGTGTGCATGTTAAGTTGCTTCAGTCATTTCTGACTTTTTGTGACCCCATGGACTGTAGCCCACCAGGCTCCTCTGTCCATGGGATTCTCCAAGTGAGAATGCTGGAATAAGTTGTCATACCCTCCTCTAGGGATCCTGACCCAGGATTCGAATTCATGCCTCCTGCAGCTTCTGGTTTGCAGGCAGATCTTTTACAGCTGAGCCATCGGGGAAGCCCAAAATTGTACTAAATGTAGTATATTAAAACAAACAAACAAACAAACAAAAAACTAAACAGTTAAAAAAAAGTGTTGTGTTAATAGTTATTACTATACTTAAAGGAATTTAGGAAATATGTGGTAGAGGTTACTGAAAATTTCTCAAATAAGAGAACTCTTGAAGTGAGTTATCAGGAATGAAAAAAATTAGGATTACTTTTTTTTTTTTTTTTAATTAGGATTATGGCTGGAGGAAGCAGAAGCTGGAATCAAGTTTGCCGGGAGAAATATCAATAACCTCAGATATGCAGATGACACCACCCTTATGGCAGAAAGTGAAGAAGAACTAAAGAGCCTCTTGATGAAAGTGAAAGAGGAGAGTGAAAAAGTTGGCTTAAAGCTCAACATTCAGAAAACTAAGATCATGGCATCCGGTCCCATCACTTCATGGCAAATAGGTGGGAAAACAGTGGAAACAGTGGCTGACTTTATTTTTCTGGGCTCCAAAATCACTGCAGATCGTGATTGCAGCCATGAAATTCAAAGATGCTTGCTCCTTGGAAGGAAAGTTATGACCAACCTAGTCAGCATATTAGAAAGCAGAGACATTACTTTGCCAATAAAGGTCCATTTAGTCAAGGCTATGGTAGTCATGTATGGATGTGAGAGTTGGACTATAAAGAAAGCTGAGCGCCGAAGAATTGACGCTTTTGAACTGTGGTGCTGAGGAAGACTCTTGAGAGTCTCAGACTGCAAGGAGATCCAACCAGTCCATCCTAAAGGAGATCAGTCCTGAATGTTCATTGGAAGGACTGATGTTGAAGCTGAAACTCCAATCCTTTGGCCACCTGATGCAGACAGCTGACTCATTTGAAAAGACCCTGATGCTGGGAAAGATTGAGGGCAGGAGGAGAAGGGGACGACAGAGGATGAGATGGTTGGATGGCATCACAGACTCAATGGATATGGGTTTGGGTGGGCTCCGGGAGTTGGTGATGGACAGGGAGGCCTGGCGTGCTGTGGTTCATGGGGTCACAAAGAGGTGGACACAACTGAGCGACTGAACTGAACTGAACTGAATTTAGGATTATTGCATTAGCAAACAAAAGGACAATATACTGTATATACCTACTTCCTGAGATTGAAAGAACATTCTAAAACATCTATTTAATAGCATAATAGATGTGCCAGAAGGAAAGATGTATTTGAGACTGGGGAGCTTGTACGGAAAAGGACAACAGGAATAGAAATGATAACAGAGGGTCTTATGTGCCATTCGATAGAGTCCAGTAGTAATTAACCTTTGGGGTCTTTTAGATGGCAGACAATCTGGAGATCAGAAGGTCAGAATGGAGCTGATGAGTGGCTAGACTAAGGCAGCTGATGTGGGATAAATAACTCAGAAACACAGGGAATATAAAACAGTCTTTGTAACTATTCAAGGCATGATAACAGGATAGCATGTTAAAACAAAATGACATTTCTCACTGGCAGATGCAGGCAAGGCTAATAACTTATTAATGTTTCCGTGTTTTTATACATCTCTAGAAGCTTGTTAAAGGTCAGAACCAGAAGTTTATAATTGAATTCAGAACAACTGAGACAGTTGTTCTAGCTTGAAATGCACAAATAAACTCTGACATTAAGAAGTAGCTTTTAATAGATTAATTCATATGTTAAATCTAATCTCTCTATGAAGTTTAAGATTTCAACATTTTAGAATTTATTAAAACTCACTTTATAACACAGCATAGAAGCTTAAGAGGAAGGTGAGAATTTTCTCCTAACTGGGCAGTGATGAGTGACCCTCTCTCCCATCCACTTAGTCAGTGGAGAACAATTGAAATCCTCAACTCCCACCTCCACCTGGGGGGAAGGAGATAGTCATCAATCCTCCAGCTGGACTGGTGTAAGAAGACTAGTGGAGAGTCTGAACTTTGAAAACCACCCAGAGATAACAAAATTAGATCCCAGCAGTACCAACGGAGGCTATATGGGAAACAGCAATAAAGCTTTGGTGGACTTCCCTGATGGTCCAGTCATTAGGAATCCACCAGCCAACACAGGGGACGTGGGTTCTATCCTTGGTCCAGAAAAATTCCACATGCTTCAGAGCAACTAAGATAAGGTTTTACTACCCGCCCCCCCACAACCCCAGCCAGAAGAGTATATTAAAGTAAGCATCTGTAATCCCCACCTCAACTGAACAGCAGCAAAGAACTCTCCCCGCCTTGGATGTCAGTGAAAGCTGACTGGAAACACAGTGTTCCACCCTATGGGGAAGCAAGGAGGCAGTGTTCCCTTTTCCCCTGGTGGGGTAGTGTCATAAAAGGGAAGGAAAAACAGAAGATTTAAATAAGATTGAGAGACCCAGAGCATGATATGAAAAATAGCAATACTTTAATTTAAAAAATCACCTGTCATAACAAGAATCTGGAAAACTGCAACTTGAATGAAAAAGGCAATTACTAACTGTCAATACCAAAATGATTAAGATAATATCTGACAAGGATTTTAAAGCAGCTATCATAAAAATGCTTTAATGAGCAATTATGAGCACACTTGCAAAAATTAAAAGAAAAATAGAATGTCTTAACAAAGAAATGGCAAGGTTTTTTAAAAAGAATATTCAATCAGGCTGAAAACTAATTCAGTTTTTTTTTTTTTTTAATGTGAATGTACAATAACTAGTGAAGGTGTCTAGAATATGGAAAAGCAAAATTATGGAAAAGCCTCTTGAAAAATTGCCAGAGCCTCCTGTTTATTGGCATCACCGACTCTATGGACATGAGTTCGAGCAGTCTCCGGGAGATGGTGAAGGACAGGGAAGCCTAGTGTGCTGCAGTCCATGGGGTTGCAAAGAGTCAGGCATGACAACAACAACCTGCTTATTGAATTAGACTGTGGCGTGAGTCAGAAATAAACTTTTATTACGTGAAGCCACTGGGATTTGTAGTTGCTTATCACATCAGTTAGCAAAGATTATCTTTATTAAGACAGATTCACCTGCACATAATACATATAAACCCATGGGGTCATATGAAATAAAGAAAGAGCAGAAAAATTAAGAGACAGCAATCGTGGAATATTCAGTGCTGAAATAACAAACCTAATCTCAGGTGCCTCATCTTTTACAACAGAGGGATGGACAGAGACTTTGTGCAGATATTTGTAAACCAGTCCCCCCTGGAGTGCATCCAGGGAAACCATTCAATTCATGTAAACTACATGTGATAGGCATCCCGTTTAGTGGGATTTAGACTAAATTAGGGAATGTTATTATGGAAGACATAACAAAAGTAAACAAAAAATACAACTCACCTCCTCTTTTTATCATGGTGGACTTCTGCAAGCTGAATGTTATAGATTTTAAATTTAATATACAGGAAACCCGTTCTTAATATATCTTTGTATGATTATGTATGTAGATGTGTACCTTTATATTCTGTTTGGCTAGTGTCTTCTTTAAACTTAAAGAGATAAATAGTTTTCTCAATGGACTCGTTCCAATGGAAGGGCACCACTATTTTTATTCATTCCTCATGAATTGGAAAGTAAAATGAATTTATTGCAGTATCGACTCCTGAATACTGCTTGCTTTTGTGCTCTCTACATATTCTATAATGCAGATGCCCAAAGTTCTTTCTAACCAATTATTTGGTCTGCTACTATAATTAACAGTAAGGAAGTGGAAAATGTATCAGCATATATTCCTTCTTTTTTTGTTTTCCACAGTCAAAAATTCTGTAAAAATCATTATTAAAATATAAACTGCCTTTGGTTCTTTGATCTACAGCATTTAGATGCTTGTAATGTCTTGGTTGAAAGTGAAAGAGGAGAGTGAAAAAGATGGCTTAAAGCTCAACATTCAGAAAACTAAGATCATGGCATCTGGTCCCATCGCTTCATGGGAAATAGATGGGGAAACAGTGTCAGACTTTATTTTTTGGGGCTCCAAAATCACTGCAGATGGTGATTGCAGCCATGAAATTAAAAGATGCTTACTCCTTGGAAGGAAAGTTATGGCCAACATAGATAGCACATTAAAAAGCAGAGACATTACTTTGCCAACAAAGGTCCATCTAGTCAAATCTATGGTTTTTCCAGTGGTCATGTATGGATGTGAGACTTGGACTGTGAAGAAAGCTGAGCACTGAAAAATTGATGCTTTTGAACTGTGGTGTTGGAGAATACTCTTGAGAGTCCCTTGGACTGCAAGGAGATCCAACCAGTCCATCCTAAAAGGGATCAGTCCTGGGTATTCATTGGAAGGACTGATGCTGAAGCTGAAACTCCAATACGTTGGCCATCTCATGAGAAGTGTTGACTCATTGGAAAAGACCCCGATGCTGGGAGGGACTGTGGGCAGGAGGAGAAGGGGACGACAGAGGATGAGATGGCTGGATGGTATCACCGACTTGATGGACATGAGTTTGAGTAAACTCCAGGAGTTGGTGATGGACAGGGAGGCCTGGCGTGCTGCAATTCTTGGGGTTGTAAAGTGTCAGACACGACTGAGCAACTGAACTGAACTGAGCTGAATGTCCCAGTTGAACACACAACATTTGTTGGTGGTTCAGCTTTCTTTAATTTTGTGTACCAAATACTCGCATGATATATAGACGTTAACTCCCAAAGGTCTCTTTTCATTATAGTTGTGGGTAAGTTCTCATTTTTATTTTTATGGGAATACCCTGTGGCATTGACAGGAAATGAAAAATCATCTTGCTGAAAACAGGAATTTAGGAAATAAAGAGTTTTAGTTGTGCAGCAAGGACTGTGCAGGTAAAGGGCGCTGAACTTTTTTCAAAGACTTGTCTGATGGATGAGGTAAGTGTTCTCAGTTACAAAATCAGATGCAGAACAGAGAACTATTAAATACCTCATATAAACTTTAAATGGAAGAAACAAATACCAAGTACTTAATATGTACCAAGTGACTTTATATATGATTTAATATAATCATCTCTAAACTCCAACCAAAGAACTGTCAATAGCTTCATTTTATAGATGAGGACATCAAGGTTCACTGTAGCCAGATGATGTGCTCAAGATACTGGAGGTGAATGAAAGCTAAAATCCTGCACATTTTTTCCTCTGCACCCTGTTGCCTTCTGAGAATGAGACACATTAATATCCCTACAGTTGCTTTAAGGTTGCATTTTAGGATGGTGAGTTATTTTTGGCATACATCATTATCATCATCTCTGAGTAGGAAAAAGAATTGTATGTAAAGGTCCAGACACTCCTGAATGGGATAGGGAGGTTCTAGATATAAGAGAGGAAATGCAGGCAGTCTGGGGCCTCTGTCAGGACTATCGTGACTATGTTAAAAATTTCCTTTAAGATGATGCTAATTTAAGACAATAAATACTATACAAAGTACTCATTTTTTTTCTGAAAGTATACATTTTCACATCAGTCTCAAAATGTTCAGCAACATTATTTAACATTCCTGCAGCAAAAAACTCAGTGATTACTAATAATGGTATCAGAATAAATCCTGCATAGACTACCGGATGTTTTTAAAGTATGGCACAGACTGCAGCTTGTTGTTAAATGTCATTTACTTGAAATTTGTGACTACCTTTTAGAATAATACTGTTTGTTTGTTTGTTTTTATTTTCTTTTGTAACATTGCAGTCAGGCTACTTAAAATACTATGAAAATGCTAACATTCAATGAAACAGTGAAAGAGATCCTTCTAGTCTCTCCTTGTCTTTTATGTGACAATGTTAAAAAGTAGAGGAAATACCATGAGACTGCCACCAACACGGAAGATCCTTTGCTTTTCATTGTTATCTCATAATGAACAGGTAGCTCACAGGGGAAGAAACATTTATCTGATGATTTTTCCAGTTAGAGGATGTTTTTGATAATTTATTGGGAATAAATAATTAGGAAATAATAATTTATTGAATCTAAATCCCAGCAAGTTACTTTGTGTGTGCCTAGTTGCTCAGTTGTGTCCAACTCTTTGCAACCCCATGGACTGAAGCCCACCAGGCTCCTCTGCACATGGGTATCTCCAGGCAAGAATACTGGAGTGGGTAGCCGTTCCCCTCTCTAAGGCATCTTCCAGACCCAGGGATCAAACCTGGGTCTCCTGCATTGCAGGCAGACTCTTTATCATCTGAGCCACTGGGGAAGCCCCAAGTTACGTTTTGTGCTGGGCTGTATTGTGCTTAGTCGCTCAGTCGAGGCTGACACTTTGCAACCCCATGGGCTGTAGCCTTCAGACTCCTCTGTCCTCCACTAGGGTGCTGGACTTCGCTCAAATTCATGTTCATTGAGTCAGCATATAAATTTTAAAGTTATTCTAACGGAATCCAAAGAATGATGTGCATTACAGAGGGTTTTATTTATCCCCATAGAGGACATAGATATGCAAACTTTTAAAAATGATGAAGGCTTCTTTTAGTGATTCAGAAACAGCACTTGACATATTTTCTAGATTATGAGCTCTCTAGAAGCTGCGATGGTGCCTGTCTTGCTCTATCTAAACAAAGCTGAGAATATATTAAATGATATCTGCTGAATAAATTCATGAATAAAGTTTTTAAGGCTAATTATTATCTCTGTGAATTTCATTATGCTCCCTATTGTAGGTCCTATGTTTATTGGTGAGGGGGAATTTATAAGAAATTGCATTCAACAACATCTGAAGAGCGACACTGGTTGATAAATTTAAGAAACTAATTAGGTGTTGTTCGTAAATCTGACAAATATATAGGTAGAGTCTGAATTATCAAAAAAGCTCTTTTTGCTAAAGTCAGAATGTACAGTACTGCTGCTTGAGGAAATGTTTACTTTTATAAACAAAAATCAAAACTCAAAACCTCCAATGCTAATGAAGTATAATTTTATTTGATCAAAAATTTACGAGCATTCAATCCTTGAATTTGTGTCTTAATTTACACTTTTCATTTTGTCTTCAGCATAATAATCTGCCTATGATGTTATATAAGATCATTATGTCGTATTCCCATTAAGTAATTTACTTCATGCTTTTGTCCTTTGGTTTTAGAGTATTTACTGTAGTAAGTTTTTAAATTAAAAGCATTTTTTATATCCATAAAAATTTTATTAGGTAAATATAATCTGTACATTGTTATTTTGTGTGGGATGCTTTGAAATATTATGTTCACTTTAAATAAATTATATGTACATAATATCTTGTGGAAATACATTTTGTTATACTATTAAAAATCTAGCTACTCTACAAATAAAATGTTCTGACTCTATTTCTTCTGCTCTAAGCCAATGTTAATCACCATATGGGTAGGCTCTGAGAACAAGGAGCATCACAGTCACATAAAAGAAATCTTGGATACTGCTGAAGCTTAAATGTAAAAAAGCAGTGATTTGGCATATTGAGAGTCAAGGAATAAGAATGCCTGCCATAGAAAAGATGCAGGCAGAATTGTCTTCATTAGTCCTAGAAGGGAGTGTTGATTTGGTGAACTCATCATGCCCCAAGGTTTGGTCATCAGACAGGGCCAAACAAAAAGTGGGCTTTCTCAGTTACTGGACATGTTCAGAGTCTTGGTTCCAGCTTGATGGGGACATAAATAAGAAGTAACTAAAATAGAATGTGTATGCTGATAGAGTTACATAAATGGATACAGTCTTGCAGAATGAACATATCCAGAAAAGCCCAATGAAACATCCCGAGTTTGAATTTTTGTAGACAGAATCAAAGAGAGACAGTTTAAATTAAAAATAGTAATAATAAAAGTAGCTTTCAATGATTAAACACACACTATATGATTGTCTCTGCATTTATTATCTTCTCTCAGTGCCAACAGCAACTCTGTGAGATAGAATGGCATTCCCTTATTCGAGTTAACTATAAAACCTCTTGATGAAGGTGAAAGAGGAGAGTGAAAAGCTGGCTTAAAACTCAACCTTCAAAAAACAAAGAGCATGGCATCCAGTCCCTTCACTTTATGGCATATAAATGGAGAAACAATGGAAAGAGTGACAGACTTTATTTTCTTGGACTCCAAAATCTCTATGGATGGTGACTGCAGCCATGAAATTAAAAGAGCTTGCTCCTTGGAAGAAAAGCTATGGCAAATCTAGGCAGCATTATTAAAAAGCAGAGACATTACTTTGCCAACAAAAGTCCATCTAGTCAAGGCTATGGTTTTTCCAGTAGTCATGTATTGATGTGAGAGTTGGACTATAAAGAAAGCTGAGCACAGAAGAATTGATGCTTTTGAACTGTGGTGTTGGAGAAGACTCTTGAGAGTTCCTTGGACTGCAAGATCATACCAGTCTATCCTAGGATATCAACTCTGAATAGTCATTGGAAGTACTGATCCTGAAGCTGAAGCCCCAGTACTTTGGCCACCTGATGAGAAGTGCTGACTCATTGGAAAAGACCCTGATGCTGGGAAAGATAGAAGGCAAGAGGAGAAGAGGACGACAGAGGATGAGATGGTTGGGTTACAAAATCGATTTGATGGACATGAGTTTGAGCAAGCTCCAGGAGATGGTAAAGGACAGGGAAGCCTGGCATGCTGCAGTCCATGGGGTAGCAAAGAGTTGGACATGACTGAACAACTGAACAACAACAACAGATTGAGTTAAAAGAGTAGGCAATCCAGCCAATCTTATTCCAGAGCCTGTGTACTTTAGAATGTGCTTGTGTTGCTGCTAAGTAGATTAACCCTGTCTAACTCTTTGCAACCCTATGGACTGCAGCCCACCAGCTCTTCTGCCCAATGGATTTTCCAGGCAAGAATACTGGAGTGGGTTGCAAAGCTCTCCTCCAGGGTATCTTCTGGATCCAGGAATGGAATCCATATCTCTTACTTCTCCTGCATTGGCAGGCAGGTTTTTTTACCACTAGTCCCATCTGGGAAGCCTGTTACTTTATAATAATTTTCTTAATAACTCATGGTTCTCTATTGTATTTTATTGGCTTAGACACTCTGTCTTAATACTTCAATATCTCCAAATGAAACCCTGAATGGTGTCAGATCAGTACATTATATGGCTACTATCTTGGGGTGGAGTTTTCATTTGAAATGTGAAGTCATTTGGTATTTTTCCTTTAATTTGTTATAGTTTCTTTTCTTTATAGTTTTTTGTTATACTGTATTTTTGAGATAATTCTTTCCTGGCTCACCATACTGTTTTGCTTATTCCCCTTATTCATTTGGGATAGTAAGAGAAATCTAAGTCAGCCTCTAATTAGAACTTAAAACCTCTCTGCATCTTCCAGAACTTCTAACACATTAGAATATTTTACTGGAAATAAATTCTCCATTTGAAAGAAGTAACATAGTATATGCTTTCCTGACTGGATACCGGCTGATACAGATATTTTACAAGAGAAATAATCTGAGAAGGAAGCACAAA
Organism: Cervus canadensis; assembly: GCF_019320065.1. Taxonomy (NCBI): domain Eukaryota; kingdom Metazoa; phylum Chordata; class Mammalia; order Artiodactyla; family Cervidae; genus Cervus; species Cervus canadensis. The sequence goes on along the minus strand of NC_057390.1, from coordinate 80,112,367 downwards.
TTTATGAAAGGATCAGTGTAACAAGGGCAGGAATAGGAAGCCTTCCCAGCAGAGGTGATACTGGAACTGATTCCTGAGGATTAAATAAAATGATATAGGACAGAAGATGTAGGAAAAATAAATCCAGGAAGATGTAGAAAATAGAAACATCTAGGCAAAGTAGAAGCCAGATTGTTTTTCTTTTTTTTCAATTATAATCCAGAAAAAATAATTTTTATAAGATAGTTAATTATGAATCATTTAACTGTCAAAGATTGAAAGTTATTTCTTATGTTATCAATAGCTATATTCTCACTAGAAATTGTCTCTGTGATTCTGGAGTTATTTATTACCATTACTATCAGATAATAAAAGGTTCTTTAGAGTTTAAAGGATAGCAAGGCATGGTGTATTAACATAACTTTCTCCAAACATGTCTTTATCAATTGTCTTTCACAAGTATTTGGATTGGGTTTGAGAGGGAGAAAGTTGACAATCTAATCTAAGGTACATGATTAAAACTTACAATATGAATAAATGATCCTTAATATGCTTTTTCACTTAGATCATTACATAAAATATATATTTAATTATTTCCTCAATGTTTCCCTTAAAGGTGTTCATATTTACTTCCCAAATCATATCCTAATTCACCACATTAATACATTGAAGAATAAAAATGATATGTTCATCTCAATAGATGCAGCAAAAACTTTTGATATAATTTAACATTCACTTATGATAAAACTTAATATTCATTTATGATAAAATTTAACAGCCATTTGTAGCAAAAAAAAAAAAATCCAAAAGTGAGCAAAGGGGGAATATACCTCCATATAATAAAGGTCATATATGACAAAATCACAATTAATATTATATTCAACTGTGAAAAGCTGAAAGCCTTTCCTCTGAGATCAGGAACAAGACAAGGATGCTCTCTATTGTCATTTTTATTCAACATAGTTTTGGAAGTCCTAGCCACAGCAATTAGAAAAGAAAAAGAAATAAAAGGAATCCAAATTGGAAAAAAAGTAAAACTGTCACTGTTTGCAGATGACATACTATACATAGAAAATCCTAAAGATACTATCAGAAAACCACTAGAGTTCATGAAAGAATTCAGTAAAGTTATAAGATATAACATTAATACATGGAAATATGTTGTACTTCTGTACACTAACAACAAAAAAATCAGAAAGAAAAATTAAACAAATGATCCCTTTATCATTGTATCATGATATTTCTTTGGGGAATTATTCATTAATTTTCCTTTTAAAATAAGCTGAATATAAATATCAAAATCTTCCTAAATTTGATGTATCAATTTTCCCAGAAATAAAATCTATAAAAGTAATGTATTTATTAACATCAGTATTAATTTTAAAGATGATTTCCTGGTTCATATGCACTGTTTCCCATATATACTCAGAGGAGAGGGCAACTTTCTGCAAATAATAACCAGATCCATATCCATTCCTTTTATTATGTTAAGTGTCCAGTATACAAGATGCAGAGTGGTAACTCAGTATCTACTTTGCTTTTAAGGTTGTCTTCTCCGTCCATAACTTTTTTCTCAAGAAACAGAGACCATCCTATGTCTAGCGTTTACATCTGCCTATCCTCACACAAGACTCTCATGGATCAGTTCCTCTGGGAAATTTATTTTGTCAAGTCAGCCTTCATTGGCATCATATCATCACCATTTTCACTTCAAATATATTTTTCAGCATTTACATTAAAAAATTAATGCCACAGGAGGCCTTCCTTGGTGATCCAGGGATTCAGACTTTCCTTCCAGGCCAGGAAGTGAGGTTCAATCACTGATCAGGGAACTAAGATCCCACATGCCCCAAGGCCAAGAAACCAAAGCATAAAACAAGCAATATTATAACAAATTCAATAAATACTTAACATATTATTTTTTTAATTAATGCCCAGAGATATTAAGTGATTTGTCCATCATTCAGTTAATGGCAAGGTAATAGATAACACTCAAGCCCTGACACTCTGTGACATTCACAATTCACGAAATCATACTCCTTTGGTCTACTGCCATGCACAGAAATAGAATCTCACAATTATCTAATATATATATACCTATCTATCCATTTACCTATCTATTTTCTCTCTCATACAAATCACTAAATGCTTTTATTCTTCTCAAGTACAAGTTACCCTAATAAGTTGTTTGAATGTGTTTTACTTCCTACCTGAGAATAGGACCATTTGATCTCCAATTGCACAAATGTCTCTCTTTTGATTTGTAGATTATTTTGTGTTTTCAACATGTCTACCCATCCGCTGTTGAAGAAGGTAGCATTGTATGACTACTTTTATATGAATAAATTCTCCATCAATCTGTGTAGCAATAATTGCCTTTGATACATTTGCTTTCTGTCTGCAGTTTTCCTTTCTTTCTGATTAGAAAAATGCACTGCTTCTTAAAACCCTACAAAATAAAAACAAAATTAAAATTCAACCTATAGGAGATAATACTCTCAAAGCTATAGGTTTCAATATAAAGCTTTTCAAAATTTATCCTTAGATCGTACCCTCTATTGAGCTTTCCTCTAGTTAATAAAACCTTGAAATCAGTTCACTGGAAGTGCTCTTAAAAGGGTAAAAAGGAAATCACTAAATGTAGAGTCTTTTATGACTTCTCAATTTTGAATTTACAAGAGCATTCAACACTTTAATCCATACTTTCTTTTCTCTGCTTCCTAAAACATAAATGCAGATTTTGTTTTGCTATTTTTTTTTTGTTTCTTACCTTCATTCCTGTCTCTCCAACTTTTCTTCTTACTTCTGCATTCACATGGGAGAGTTCAATATCTCTATCCATAGATTGCTTCTGCTTTAGACTTTACCTTTCCATTAAGGAATTCATCTTTTCAGCTAATATCAATAATTCCCAAATCTAGATCTCTAGCTTTCCAAATACTTTTATTCTTGCATATTGAATGTGTTCTATGCTAAACAAACAGCATACTCAAAAACAAGCCCATTATCTCTTAGCCATCAACTTCAGTTTTTACTTTTGATGTCATTATTTGAGACTTCATTAATAATGTGCTAGAATGTTTTTAATATTTAAAGTAAAATGATCACTGAAATTGTTTTTCACAGCTTTTGAATTTAAATGAATAATCAGATAAATACTGTGTGACTCATGAATAAATCACTTCTCTCAGCACAGAAGATAGATAGTTGATGTGTTAGAGGTACAGCAAGAAATACAGCATGAACATGATCAATATCATAGCACAGAATAAACTGTCAAATGAGTAAGTAATGCTAAGAGATAGCTGCCTTTCTTGCTTTGGCATCTCGGGCCATTAGGCCTTAAAGACAAAAGGCATCAACCTAGCCCAGTGATATTGGGTTGGCCAAAATATCTGTTTGGAATCATTCATGAGATCTAAAGCCTTGATGGACAGCTTGACTTCATTAACTGTGGGTGTTAGGGAGACCAATGCCTGGAATAGAAATTGCTTCTAAGAACTTAAACAGGAAGTGCAGTTAACCCTGCACCTGTATACATCTCTGGTGCACTGTGGTCCACCCCCTCACATGCATTCGCAGCTGTAAGGTGCTGTTCTGAAGTCAGACTCACTCCCTCCTGTCAACGACTCACCCCATATTCACTTAGTCCTTCTTTCTGTATTCTTTTCCAGGGTCTCCTCCAGTGACAATTGTCTGTAAATGCAGGGAGTTTACATCCTAAGGGTAATCTTCACTCAGTACTGCAGTCAGTGGACAAAGGCTACAGCATTTTAGGTAGGCAATTCTGAGAAGTAGTCCTGTAATTGTCAGAAATCTCATGTTCCCTATAAAAGAGATATCTGATATCTCATATTGGATTTTCCTCTTTTCTTGTCTCACTGTCTCCAGGTGTTCCTGGATCACCTCCCCTAAATAATGTCTGCATGCAAGTTCTTTTTTACAGATTGTTTTTAGTGACCCTAAAATAAGACAAGTGATCTTGATATCACTTTTCTTTCTAACTCAAAAATAAGTGTGTAATTACATTTGTGTAGGAAGTTTTTTTTTTTTTTTTTTTCCCAAATTAATCTTGTTCTTTTGTCTTCCAAATTCCAGAAAATTTCTTCTGTCTGCTTTTCAATCTATAGGGTTTGGATGAGGATGTGACTTTTTATTTCAGTGCTCCTTTTTAGTATATTCTGGTGTTTGTTTACTTATTTTCTTTAACCGCAATCTAAGCACCCAAATCTCTTAATTAAAACATATTTTAATTACCAACAATATTCTCTTCAAAGTGTTAATTCTTTTTCATTAATTAATCTATGCAAAAGGTGAGTAGAACTCCATTTTTACATCAATCTCTTCCTCTCTGAATTAGGGCAGTACGGTTTTGTTTTCTCTTTTCTGACTTTTCTTTTTTCTGACTTTTCTCTTTTCTGACTTTTCTTCAGTGATCAACACATCACTGAAGTTGTGGAAATAAAAGGGGATTTCAAATAGTGTTTGCTGGGAAGACTCACTTCTTTTGTGGTCTAAGCTGAAAATGTACTTTTCATTGTATGTACAATGCCTCTATGTGTAAAAAGTAAACAAACATTTCTTGGAAGTTTTATTTCCTAGTCTCACTCCACCCCCTACCCATACCAATGCATGGTCTGAAGGAAATCACTGGGCTGAGAAAAGGAGACCTAAGTTATTATATCTAATAAAATAGCTAACATCGCATGATGTTAGATACGACTTTAATCTTCTCAGAGTCTTCATTTTCACAGTTTTAAAATAAGATGGCTTTACTTGATGATTTTGCAGGTGCTTTCCAGCTAGAACAATACATATATACAACAGTTGCTTTTTCTTTTGTATTTTATTTTCTCTATTATCTAGAAAACTAAGGTTTTTGTCTTCCAACAATGAGCTGGCCTCCTTTTTAGGGCCAGACAACAGGATAACTTTTTCCAACAATTCAAAAATTTTCATAGTTGTTCCATGAAACCATGTCATGTGCCCTCATACACCGTGGTGGCTGAGTGTAAAGGTTTCAGCTACCAAGTATTCATCCTCCAAACTTTGATTTGTTTACAGTTTCCTATCTCAGCTATAACATCTATATTTAGTTTCTAGCGTATGTTAATTTATATCTTAAAGCCCATTCTGATGTATTATTTTAGCTGCTTGCCAGAATCAACTATCAGTTTCTTTAACATGTGGAATTAAATCTTCTTTCACTGAGAAATTTACTTTTACATGACTATGTATTAACTACTGACACTGTTAGGTTTTTCTATTAGAGATCATGCCTTCTGGACAGTTGAAAAGGCTATAGGGTTTAGTCAGAGTCTAATCAGATGGATTTTAAATACAAACTCCTCTTCTTACCAACTTTTTGGAATTTTATCTCTTTTAGTTTCTAAGTTTTCCTTAGAATAAAGATAATATATTTACTCCAATGATACAGTGTTTATGAAATAGTTAAAACAAGATCTAGTACATGATATAGTTTCAACAAATCAATTTTTTTTTTAACAAATCTCATTTCTTACAGAAATGTTAAATGTAGTTAACTCACAGGAACTTAAAAAATAAATACATTGCTTCATACCAGAGCCAGAGATGTAGTAATATGCAGTAGAGTCTTAGGAGCTGTTCCATAGTGAAGAAAATATTCCAGGCCTTGGAGTCAGAACTAGGTTCATTCACCTGCCTACTATTTGCTACACCTGTGTCAAGTGGTAAGTTGTATACTTTTTTCATTTTCATATTTCTCAGTAAAATAAATGCTACTTTATAGGACTGTTTTAAGGATGAAATCAGATTCAGTAACAAACACAGAATGCCAAACATGGCACCAGGAAGGGAGATTGTTTTAACTAAGAGTGGATAATGTTACCTTAAAAGTCATTAGCCATATTTGGAGACTGACAGTTTAAAATATGTCCTATTCACAGTCCATAATGTAGAGCACTTGTTAGATAGTTTATTTAAATTTCTAATCATTGCAATATGGGCATTGTGCAGATCTATCCAATACTGGTCCATTCTTAAATACATGTCTTCCTTGTGAAAGCATTGTTTTAAAAGCATGTATGTTTGCAGGCTATAACAGACTTTCCCACTACTGTGAGGATTTTTCTAAATTATACAGGTATTATTTGGAAAGAGATGAGATAGCCTTGTCCTGCAGAGGACCTTTGCAATATTCCAGTTTTTAACTTTACTAAACTAACATCAATTCCATTTGTCAACCTAAATTTCTTTTTCTCTGGGAAGTCTCCCTCTACTTTAGATAAGGTCTTCCTACTTTGGCTTCTTAAAATTGCACTTTAAAGTTGCTTTTTTAATTTTCACACTAACAGAGTGTCAAAAACAAAGGTAAAAACCAATAAATATTTTCAGAGTTCACAAATTATTTGTGATAATTTATAACTTAGCATATGATATCTTCTTTATCATAGGGATGTCCTGCTAAACACATGTCAAATACTTTAATTTTCCAGAAGGAATTTCATCATTGTGACTCCATGGGAAAGAGATGCTAAGTATGTTTGTGGAAAAATAAGCAACCAAAGCTTTAGAGAATTAGTGTTTACTGTTGGGAAATGCTTCAAAAAGTGCTCTTATAAGAAGGACAGAAACTGTCCTGTGTACTCAAGAACTGAAAGGTCTTAACAAGTTCAATATCCACACAACCATTTATAAGTCTAAGGGAACAAAGATCAGAGAGGCTAGTGTCTTGAGTTCTCCTCATTACCACGATTGGTGGTACTTGGGAATTCCTGCAGAAGCTGCTTAGCACCCTGCATAAACCCTCTGAATATGCATCTGCCCACAAATTACTCAACACTATTCTGACTTCTACTTCCCTTCTGTGTTACAAGTCTCACATGTGTACTTCATAATGAGGACCAAACAGGATTGCCTATACTGTCCCTTGTTTTTCTGTTACAGTGCAGGGGAAATCATAGGAGTTAATAGAATGGGGGATTAATAATAACAGGCTTTGCCAGGACACAGGCAAAATATTCTCTAAATCATCACATTTTCTTTATCAGGTAATCAAAACCACTGTTTTATGCAAGTCAAGAGGATGACATCACCTTAGACTGTGATGTGAACATGTCCTCTTTAGTTGTGCAATGCATGAGCTATGCAAGCAAACCTTCTAATTATTCCTCAGATTGTTAGATATAAAGGAGGGGGTGGTGATGAAATGTATACAGGACTCTAGCTGCTAAGGAAGAATATGTTCCATATTAAATCACTTAATTGGCATAATGATTTATATGTTAATGTGAACCTATCAACAGATGACTAATAACTGAGGTTGTGAGATAATTAAATATCTGTGTGGAATAAATAACATGCCCAGATAAGCTGGAGGTTCACTAATTTTATCTACTCTAGGATCAGCATTTAGATTAGGAGTAACTGAATACAAATACTATAAAAAAGAATACCTGAAATAATTTTTATCATCTCTCTTTTCCTTTCTTCTATTTCCTTTCCCTATGTTTATTTTCCTTTTTTAAAAGATATTATTTTAAAAATTGAGGTATACCGAGCATAGAGTGGAGTATACGAATCTTAGACAGATAACAGATTTATATATGTATGAATTCAAGCAAGGACTATTCAGACTAAGATACAGAATATTTTCATCACCCCAGGATGATCCCTCATGTCCTATCTCACTTAGTTTGTTTAAGGTTAACTCCTGCTCTTATTACTATTACTGGATATTAGCTTTGCCTGTTTTTATGATATATCACTAATGAGTTACATAAATGTACTTGTTTGTGTTTGTATTTTTCCATTCAATATGTCTGTGAGGTTCTACAATGTTGTGTGTTAGCTTGTTTATCTTTATTGCTGTGGGGTGCTCCTCTATGGAAATATACCTCACTTTATTTTTAGACATTCTTTATTTAAGCTCTTCCTACATTTTTGCTCTTACTAGTAAATCTGCTATGAACATTCTTGGATGTGCCCTTTAGTTGACAAACACATTTCTTTTGGGTATATATCTAGGAATAAAAATGTTGGGCTGTATGTTGGCTTATATTTAGCTTTAATAGGTATAAAATTATTTTCCCAGTGATTAAGTCCATGTATGTTTCTATCAGAAATATGAGAGTTTTACTTCCTTTACATCCACTTCAGCATTTAGAGGGATCGTATGTTGCAAGAGCAGTGAGCGTCAGAGAGGAGATACCCCACGTCCAATGTAAGAGAAACCCAAGTAAGATGGTAGGTGCTGAGAGAGGGCACGGAAGCTGAGCTGTGAGCGGCGAACGGCAGTTGGGCAGCACAGGAGCGGTGAGTCAGAGAGGAGATATCCCACATCCAAGGTCAGGAGTGGTGGCCGTGAGGACACACCCCATGTGCAAGGTAAGGAGCAGTGGCTTCGCTTTGCTGGAGCAGCCGTGAAGAGATACCCCACGTCCAAGGTATGAGAAACCCAAGTAAGACAGTAGGCTCTGAGAGAGAGCATCACAGGGCAGACAGACTGAAACCACAATCACAGAAAACTAGCCAGTCTGATCACATGGACCCACAGCCTTGTCTAACTCAATGAAACTAGGTCATACCGTGTGGGGCGACCCAAGATGAACGGATCATGGTGGAAAGGTCTAACAGAATGTGGTCCACAGGAGAAGGGAATGGCAAACCACTTCAGTGTTCTTGCCTTGAGAACCCCATGAACAGTATGAAAAGGCAAGAAGATAGGACACTGAAAAATGAACTCCCAGGTCGGTAGGTGCCCAATATGCTACTGGACGTCAGGGGAGAAATAACTCCAGAATGAATGAAGGGATGGTTCCAAAGCAAAAACAACACCCAGTTGTGGATGTGACTGGTGATAGAAGCAAGGTCCGATGTTGTAAAGAGCAATATTGCATAGGAACCTGGAATGTTAGGTCCATGAATCAAACAAAACTGGAAGTAGTAAAACAGGAGATGGCAAGAGTGAACAACGACATTCTAGGAATCAGTGAACTAAAATGGACTGGAATGGGTGAATTTAACTCAGATGACCATTTTATCTACTCCTGTGGGCAGGAATCCCTTAAAAGAAATGGAGTAGCCATCATAGTCAACAAAAGAATCCAAAATACAGTACTTGGATGCGATATCAAAAACGACAGAATGATCTCTGTTCATTTCCAAGATAAACCATTCAATATCACGGTAACTCAAGTCTATGACCTAAACAGTAACACTAAAGAAGCTGACGTTGATGGGTTCTATGAAGACCTACAAGACCTTTTAGAACTAACACACAAAAAAGATGTCCTTTTCATTATAGGGGACGGGAATGAAAAAGTAGGAATTCAAGAAACACCTGGAGTAATAGGCAAATTTGACCTTGGAATACAGAATGAAGCAGGACAAAGGCTAAAGGAGTTTTGAAAAGAGAATGCACTGGTCATAGCAAACACCCTCTTCTAACAACACAAGAGAAGACTCTACAAATGGACATCACCAGATGGCTAACACCAAAATCAGATTGATTATATCCTTTGCAGCCAAAGATGGAGAAGCTCTATACAGATAGCTAAAACAAGACCGGGAGCCGACCGTGGCTCAGACCATGAACTCCTTATTGCCAAATTCAGAATTAAATTGAAGAAAGTGGGGAAAACCACTAAATCATTCAGGTATGACCTAAATCAAATCCCTTGTGACTATAGAGTAGAGGTGACAAATAGGTTTAAAGGACTAGATCTGATAGACAGAGTGCCTGATGAACTATGGATGGAGGTTCGTGACATTGTACAGGAGACAGGGATAAAGATCATTTCTAGGAAAAAGAAATGCAAAAAAGCAAAATGGCTGTCTGAGGAGACCTTACAAATAGCTGTGAAAGAAGATAAGTGAAAAGCAAAGGAGAAAAGGAAAGACTTTCCCATTTGAATGCAGAGTTCCAAAGAATAGCAAGGAAAATAAGAAAGCCTTTCTCAGTGATCAGTGCAAAGAAATAGAGGAAAACAATAGAATGGGAAAGACTAGAGATCTCTTCAAGAAAATTAGAGATACCAGGGGAACATTTCATGCAAAGATGGGCTTGATAAAGGACAGAAATGGTATGGACCTGACAGAAGCAGAAGATATTAAGAAGAGGTGGCAAGAATACACTGAAGACTGTACAAAAAAGATCTTCACGACCCAGTTAATCACAATGGTGTGATCACTCACCTAGAGCCAGACATCCTGGAATGTGAAGTCAAGTGGGCCTTAGGAAGCATCACTACAAACAAAGCTAGTGGAGATGACAGAATTCCAGTTGAGCTATTTCAAATCCTAAAGGATGATGCTGTGAAAGTGCTGCATCTAATTTGTCAGCAAATTTGGAAGAGTCAAGCAGTGGCCACAGGACTGGAAAATGTCAGTTTTCATTCTAATCCCAAAGAAAGGAAATTCTAAAAAATGCTCAAACTACCACAGAATTGCACTCATCTCGTATACTAGTAAAGCAATTCACAAAATACTCCAAGCCAGACTTCAGCACTACATGAACTGTGAACTTCCAGATATTCAAGCTGGTTTTAGATAAGGTAGAGGAACCGGAGAGCAAATTTGCCAACATACACTGGATCATCAAAAAAGCAAGAGCGTTCCAATAAAACATCTATTTCTGCTTAATTGACTATGCCAAAACCTTTGACTGTGTGGATCACAAAAAACTTTGGAAAATTCTAAAAGGGATGGAAGTACCAGACCAAAAAAGCAAGATAGTTCCAGAAAAATATCTATTTCTGTTTTATTGACTATGCCAAAGCCTTTGACTGTGTGGATCAAAATAAACTGTGGAAAATTCTTAAAGAGATGGGAATACCGGACCATCTGACCTGTCCCTTGAGAAACCTGTATGTAGGTCAGGAAGCAACAGTTAGAACTGGACATAGAACAACAGACTGGTTCCACATAGGAAAAGGAGTATGTCAGGGCTGTATATTGCCACCCTGTTTAGTTAACTTATATGCAGAGTACATCATAAGAAATGCTTGGTTGGATGAAGCAAAAGCTGGAATCAAGATTGCTGGGAGAAATATCAATAACCAAGATATGCAGATGACTCCACCCTTATGGCAGAAAGTGAAGAGGAACTAAAAAGCCTCTTGATGAAA